>NC_083317.1:116344518-116647548 GCF_963455315.2 Globicephala melas
AATTAGGGGTAAGAAGGAAAAGAGTTCAACTCAACAACAACAAAAAATACTGTCTCATGTTATAAAAAGATTTTTTTGGTCAAGGAATCCAAAATATTTCCTATTGAGGATGCAGTTATTTAAAGTCCTAAATACATTCCAATGGAGTATATCAGTCCATAGCTTTAGGGCTGCTCTTTGCTGCAAACTCTTTCTTGCATATATGACTCAATTCAACTTAATAACAAGAGGTATTATTGTTATATACTAAAAGGAAAACAAAAACAAAATATTTAATCCTGAATGTTGGCAGTGTATTTATTTAGTGTATTCTGGGCTCTGAACCCAATTGCCAATGTGTGTGTGGATCTTCCCACACCATCAAACAACTCAACTCAATTCTGACATTGTCTACCTGGAGATATAGCATCAGATTCCACAGGGTAAGGGTTCGGTCTCACAAGAATCCCCATCCCCCACTTCAGACACCAGCCACAAGTCCAAGCTGTTACCTGTGCTTCTGACCCACCCACCAGCTATGGACTGGAGGTTCCAACAACCCTTACTCCATGGGTTCAATTAATTTGCGAAAGCAGCTCACAGAACTCAAAGAAACATTTTATTTACTAGATTACCAGTTTGTTATAAAAGGATATAATTCAGGAACAACCAGATGAAAGAGATGTATAGGGCAAGGTGTATGGGAAGGGGTGCAGAGGTTCCATGGTCTCTCCAGGAGTGCAACTTTCCCAGCATCTCCACGCTTCCACCAACCCAAAAGCTCTCTGAACCTGTCCTTTCAGGTTTTTACAGAGGCTTCATTACATAGGCATGACTGATTAAACCACTGGGCACTGAGGTCAGGGGGTGTGACTGAAAGTTCCAACCTTCTAATCACCTGGTTAGTTCTCCTAGCAACCAGCCCCATCCTTTGGTGGAGTCCAAAAGTAGTCTCATTAACATAAAAAGACACCTTTAACACTCTCATTAAAGTAAGTGAAAGGATATAGCTTAAAAATCAGTCTGATTAAAGCCAGTTATTTCATTAAAATTGGCTCATTTTCCCTACGAGCTAATATTTAGTAAAGAATAAGGAAAGACATTCCCATTTTGAATGGAAAGCTACAGGCATGCCAATATATGTTAAGGGAGTAATAATAACCAACTGGCATTAAGAGAGCACAAGTATGTGGCTTTGAAATTCCATAAGAATACAGTAGCTACTTAGTATTTCTGCATATCCTAAAATTTAACGTTGTGAATCTCTAAATAAATCACAAAAATTCTCCTATGGCATCCTTAACTCAATATGCTTATCTTTATTTAAAGCTTTGGCTTTCCTTTGGTTTTTTACCAAAATATCAATACATCCTATAAAATAAAACACATAGGTTAAAAAACAACAGCGACAAACTTCAGCAAAGAACAAGTCAATTCCACTTATATTGTGAACAAACTTATCCCAAGAGGATTATAAATTGGAAATTATCTTTCTGATGGAGAAGAAATTTTGCTTTTTAAACAAAAAAGAAAAGAAATTCTGGTAAGTTTTAGTTTCGAATGATTGGTCAAACAGGAGAGAAGAAAAGTGATACCTGTACTTACTGTCGTTGGATCCCATGCTAATGAGGTCATCAGAATCAACATTGTGAACTATGGCTGCTTTGTATCCTGCTCTCTGTGCATTTAAAACCTGCAAGTCAGAAAACAGTCGTGATATGAGGAAGAAAGTGCTTTGTCATAGGCCCCGCAACTTCAGCAAACTTAAATCAACGAGCCCATAACATACAACTAGAACTAGATTATGTATATATACAAGAACAGATCTCAAGTGTGTTCTTGAAACATAATGTGTTTTACAATTGATTATCAAGGACTTCTTTAGATATCTTCCTGATTTCACTCATGGTACTAAATGAAATGAGAGGCAAATAAAGGACAGAGACACAAGCTACCAAACCAAAAGGATCCAAAGCAATAAACCTGTCTGGCTCTAAAGAGGTAGAGACTTGTGATCAGGCTCTTGAGAGTCGTCAGCCCTTGAGAAGTCAAATCTACCTCTGCTACCTACGAGTGCATTAAACTTGGGCAAATTCTTTTTCTTCCTTAATCCTCAGTTTCCCCAACTTTAAAATGAGAATGGCAACAATATTTTTCACATATGTAAAACAATTTTTTAAATGCTTAATACCATGCCTGATACATAGAAATGAATCAAATAAAAGCTATTCTTATTATTAGCATGATCATCAATGATTTTCTTTAAAAGTCCTTTCTAAAGCTTTGAAAAAATTAAAAATAACTCCAGCTTGAAGTTGCTTACTTTGGTTCTACTAGCTATATAATCTTTCCTAAAACTAGTCTCCAAAATAGTAAGCTTCGCACCATAAGAATATGGCTAGATGTGTGGAAGGATTTTCTTACATGAAAGATCTGAAAAGTATCCACACACGTCACCACACCTCACTTTTAAAATAACAATCTGTTTTAAATAAAAATAAACCCAGACCTAACTCCTTTGGACTGTTTGGTAAAAATGAAGGATCAGATCATTATTTGCATACTGGTTAAATAAAATGAAAATTGGGTATGCAAATATATATATATATATATATATATATAAATAAAATAGTTTTGAATGCTTGAAATACTTTTGAATACTCTGAAAACTATATACATATAATTCTGGATACTTAATATGGTAAGAAACCCTTGAAATTCTGTTTTAGTTATCAGCATAATAATGATTCAAAATTCTACCGTAATTCAATAAAGATAAGACCTGAGTCAAGCTCCAAAGAGGAAGGGAAAGCCCAAAACGTCGAGTTCCTGAGAGTAAAAGGAATGCCCAAGCGTTCAGCAGACTGGATTTGAATGCTAAGTAAGAAAAATGAGGCTCATGTATTCAACCCCAATCAGGTAACAGTAAAATTCTCTTCTACATTACCACTGACTTCTCTACAACTACCTCATAAATGAAAGCTGGAATTCTGAAAGAGACAATAATGTGCATTAATCAGGATATTTTTATCCTACCACCAAAAACCCCTGAATCTGCAGTGCCTCAAAGAATTAATATTTTGTTCATCTTTATAGTCTCTACAGAACCTATGAAATAATATCCTGACAGAACAGGCACTCATTACATATTACTAGAATGAGAAAATTTATAAAATATGTGGTTAAATTAATAGCTCATATTATAACATTACAAACACAAGAGAGAAAATAAGGCAGTTTTTTTTTAATGAATTAAAATAGCATAAATAGTTCACCAACATAGGACCTACTGCTCTAATGTTGGGAATAACAGCAAGAAAACCAACCAGCCAACAAAATTGTTACAAGGAATGTTTTGCAGTCATGCAAAGAAAAGTCAATAATCAAAAAAGTAAGTTTACTATCTTTTGTGATGTGTGCATGTTTTATTTTTAGGTGGATTTTGTTTGTTATACAACTAAAATTTAAGAAAATGCCAGCCTCCACAGCCTCTTCTCCGTAGATTTTACTGCTTTCCAAGGGGAGGGGAAAAAAAATCTCTCAAGAAGAATAGAATAGCTTCTAAACTTTATTTCTTATTTATTACTTATATATTAACCTATTATTTATTCATTATATTATCATAGCAGAACAGACTCCACTTAGCTTTTACTGAAACAAAAGTATACTTGGTTGGGGTTGCTATTAGTTTATCTGATGCTTTAATGACCATTTAACTGTTCCCAAAAAAAGCTAACGAAGTAACTAAGGAGAAATGTTTCTTTCACAAATCCAGAAAACAACTGTTTCCAGAGATACAATTTAAGAAATATAAAATTTATATCAAAAGTTGTTCTCTCCTAATATAAAACTTAAGTTTTACATTTCTTTTTAAAGCCAACTAATACACAAAGTCATTGAAATTACATGATTTAACTTGTTTCCCTGAAAAATATATATTTGTGAGCAAAGATACATGTTAAGATACAGGGTAGATGGTCTCAGGAACCATGATAAAGTGTATGTAAAGAAACATAGTTCAGTTCAGTAAGTGTTTGCTGAATTTACATAACAAGTAAGGTATTGTGTGTTGGGCACAATGCAGAACTCAAAGGTGAATCAGAAACAATCACTATCCTCAGAGATCTGGACACTCATGGATATCCAAACAGATCCCGTGCTTTCTAACCTATCTGCTCATGCTATCATCTCTGCTTGGAATAGGCTTTGTCTTCTGAACGCCTAATCAGCCCTTTAAATTCCATTACCTCCATGAAGCCTGCCTGTCCTGTTCCATGCCCTGTTCCACATGCTGTCCCAAGCACCCATATAACTGCTCCCTGCTTAGTATTTATATCAATTTGTTATCTTATATAGTGCCTTACAGTTGTTAGGGGAAGCACTGACAGAAACCGCCCACCCTGGCCAGGCAAGGTAATAGCCACTTGCATGAGTTATCTCACAACAGGAGATTCTGGTTAGGAACACGGAACTAACAAGCTACCACCAACCGGAAGAATTCGGGAAAGGTCAAAAGGAGAGAAGAGACGCCAGTCCACATGTCCTACCAACCTCCCAGAATCCTTCTTGATGGAATTCATCTTGGCTGAGTGATGCATGTGCCACCAGGAAGGACCCTGAGTCAGAATGACTGGCCGGAGACAACCCAGAAACTAACCCCATCACCATAAAACCCAAGACTGTGAGCCGCACGGCAGAGCAGTCCTCCTGGATTCCCTGACCCTGCTGCTCTCCACCCAGGCACTCCCCACCCCCGCCCCGAAAAACCCTCTTGCTTTGTCAGCACGTGTCTCTTCAGACAATTCATTTCTAAGTGTTAGACAAGAGTCCACTCTTGGTCCCTGGAAGGGGTCCCCCTTCCTACAACATACTTACGCATTATATGTACCTTCCCATTTACAAAACAGGCCTTCATGGGGTCCTTAAATATTCTGCAGTCTATGTGTGAATTTTTCCAGTAAGAAGGGACAAAATAATCATCAATTTTACAAGAGGCTTTCTGAACTGCAAATTGTTAAGAATGTAAGTTAATGGATTTACAACAATCTGCTATGTAACTAAATCTAGTCATTATATTCTTAAAACTGCATTGAGCAGCTGAGGAAAACTGTTTCTTTCACACATCCAAAATGCAATTGGTTCCATAAATATGATATAAAATTATATCAATATCAAAAGCTGTTCTCTAATAAAATAATAAAATTACTTAAATAGAAAATGACTAAAATAGGAAAGAATTCTGTAAGCACAAATGTGAATTACAAAAAATAGAAACATGTTTTCAAAATTTTAACAAGAAGGCTTCCCCAAGGTTTTTGTTGTTGTTATTGATTTTTTAAATAATGAAATTAAATAAAAGAAACACATTAACATATGGATCAACAGGCTTATGAATACAAACAAGGAAAATATATCCATGTTATGAACTATAAAAATCATGTGTCAGTCAAATTAAATTACATTTTTAACTAAGCAGCAGCTGGTATTTTCAAAAACACATGAGGCAGAAATAAGACCTAAATCATTCAGTATGCATGTGCAAGGTTTCACATTCATAAAATGCAACCTCAAACACGTTGTCAGATGGAGGCAAAGAACTCAAAGATTCATAAATAAAAAGCGGGCACAGTTAACAAACCTAAATTCTAAAACAGCCATCAACACTGAAAATTGCATGAAAAGGCCTTCTGAATTGAACTACAAATCTGCCTTTTTAAGGAAACTGATTAGGGAGCCATTGGCTCAAATTGTGGTAAATGTACTAGTTTACATCTAATCAACAAATTAGCTGCAATTAAGTTACACAGACCAGGTAGCACCTAACCAAGAGTTTTAAAGAAATATGGGACTGCTGTCTTGATATTATAAATAGCCAGTATGCCAGAAGACAGTGGACTGCTAATGGAAGAGGCTTCAATAAGACATGTTCTAAAAGGAACCCTGGGAATGACACAATAATTCATCTTATTTCCAGACTGGACGAATTGGTAAAACACTAATAAAAGAGGCATTGTAAGAAGAAAAAACTGATTGCACTGTCAAGATGTCCATACTTCATTAATGACATAAATGTACCCTAATCTATCCTTGTTCTCAAAAAGATAATAAAACCAAAATCCTGCTGCCTTAATGGAAATCACAATACTAGAAATCTAAATTTATATTTTAAAGTATTGCCTTAAAAATTAACAAAAGATAATTTTTTCATGCATCTTAGTAAAAATGTTAATTATCAGAAAACTAAGCCTGACATCATCTTGAAAAAAGAGATGTGAAAAATAACATTTAGAGCATTATGAATGCCAGACTTCATGTTTCTTAAGGAACTACCTTGTTTATTGGTATATATCTCAAGCCTACAAGAATCTCTCTCATATAAATACTTGTTTAATCAAACTAAACTACAACTAAGATAACTATTACCCAGTCTTACCCAGAAAGATATATGCCACAAAAATGAAATTTCCTTATATTTATTGCTTAGTTCCCCCTTAAAAACATGCCATCTACTTCAGTCATTGTAGATAAAAATTTTTCTAAAACATTTTCCATTTTCCTAGCTGTCTCAATTAAAAGACACCAAATGCGATTTGACCTTTTCCAGTGACTTGGGGATCATCATGAACATGCTTTACTGGACCCTAAAGGGTTTTTCTCCTTCATGTTAAGTGTCAATGTCACTTCCTCTCTCTCTGTGCTTAGACTACCAGTAGTCATTCTAACCTTGCTCCACCCTTATATTCTTTTTTTTTTTTGCGGTACGCGGGCCTCTCACTGTTGTGGCCTCTCCCGCTGCGGAGCACAGGCTCCGACACGCAGGCTCAGAGGCCATGGCTCATGGGTCTAGCCGCTCCGCGGCATGTGGGATCTTCCCGGACCGGGGCACGAACCCGTGTCCCCTGCATCGGCAGGCGGACTCTCAACCACTGCGCCACCAGTGAAGCCCCACCCTTATATTCTTTTCTATAATAGAGAAACAAAGAAGTAAACCTGATAAGAATTCTATTCTTTAAACAAAAAATTAAGTACATAAAAAGTTCCAAGAAAAATCAGGAAAAGTATATGGTTTCAAAGCTGAAATTTTGTGACATTTGTTATGGTGGTACAAAGGCATGTTTCCGTCTCTTATTTTAGGTTATGTTCGAGAGCGTTGACCTTTTGATTTATGGCATATTACAAATGTACATGTTTATTTATTATTTAGGCTTAAAGATAAGTTGTATTTATTTCATTAGAAAATTCTGGTGGTAGGGCTGGTAAAATCTGTGTTTGTATGCAAAGCCATACTTACCTGTTTCAAGTAGAACAGAAAACAGAAGCCAGAATCCTTGGAACTTTAAAAATTAATTAAAGATTTTATGTTATGTCCCAGTGGCAGCATTTTCAAGTCAATCTTAGTACATGGAAAAGCAATTTTTAAATATCGAGGGTATTGAAAACTGTAGGTAATAAAACAATTTAGTGGACCTGGGTGAACTTTTTTAATAAAAGGAAATTTCATTTACCAGAGTATCATAGCTAATACAGGTAAGTACTGTTTCATGAAACTTTATTACAGGCTGCATGTTGTATATGTACTGAGGCATGAATAAAAATAAATTTCTTAATGTGGGTTGCAGTCAAAAAAGTTTGAAACCCATATAGTGAGTTTTTAATGTTCTGTAGGTTGTCTGCAATCAGAAAAGAGATTTGTGCTTTTCCACTCATTGCAACAATATTATTCTGTAACATACCATCACAAAATCAAGGTCATTAACTTTCAGGTCTTTGAATGTGGCTGTTTCTAATGAAGTTTTAATATTATATCTAGTACATGGTTAGTACTAAAGATTAAAACCAAAAATGATCCTTTTTTCTTAGTGACATTAAGAAAACCCAAATAAACCTTTATGTGTAGCTATTTCTGATGTTTGCTATTGATTTAAAGATGTTTTTCTTAAAAAAAAAACTTTTATATAATGAACTAAACCAGTTAAAATAAACTATATCAGTTAAAAGCTGTCTAGATTTTTACTTTTGAGAATTGCAATTTAAATTTAACAAAGGTATCCATAAAATATTCTCTAGTTACCTATGTACTGACTATATTAAAGTGCAAATTAAAATGAAGGATCCAACCTAAGTTCATATTTTTGGATACTGATAGGATTCATATTCCAATCAAATCTTAATTATTTCTCATCCTAACACAGCAGAAGCTCCATTTTAACCCACCCACCACTGTTAATAAAGCTTTTTGGAAGAAACTGTTGTGCAACAAAAGGATAAATCGAAACTTGCTATCAGCCTACTAGGAATTTCCAAGTAATGACAAGGATTCATACTGCACTTGAAAAACAACTGATGGGGCAATGAGACTTTGATGCTCAGCGCCACCCAGTGACAGATCTCAGCATACTCCTCCCTTTACTGCCTACTCATTTTGATGTTCTAAGCACTATACTGTAAGCTCAGCACACAGAACGGCATAAAACATTAAGTCCTACTCCCAAGAAACTGAAGTGAGAAAAGATATACCCATGGTGTTTTTTTAGGCTAGAATCAAGCGAGAGAAAGAAAATATTACAGGGCAAAAAGAAAGAATCTATAGTAAAGAAATAGGAAATGCATAGTACTGTTGGCTGGGGTTTGCCCTGGCCTCAGCAAAGAATCTTTCCTATCACAAGCTTTTCAAACACAAGACAGAAAATGAGCAGCTTTAGTTAGCGATCACTTTGTGGTACACTTGACATCACTTTATTAAAACATTTGAAATTATTGTAAAAATATTCCAAATAGGAAGCTCCTTCATGAAAATAAGATATTAATACTAGTTTAACACAATCTGTAAATAAAATAAAATCTAAAAGATTTACCTACCAAAGTCTTCAATGAAGTCTGGTTAAAGTAATTAACAACATTAACTAATTAACATTAGTAACAGGTCTCTCTTAAGCTGAAGAGTACTCAGATATTTATTTTACTATTTAAATTGTACATACATACATTATGAATACCTTTTCTGTGAATGCTATGTTTTAAAACACAAAGGTAAAAAGCCAAAACAAAAAAGCGTAACACAGATACTGATGGTTTTGGAGCCTGGCCTCTTCTGTCCATCTTGGCTATACAGTGGGTTTTGGCACTTCCAGCAATCTGAAAACTGAAGCTTCACTTTACTGTCCAACCTCTATGGATCCTCTGCAGAAAATGTAGTATAACTCTGCTTCTAAATCTTTCCAAATGCCAACTGAAAAAAATTCTCTGGAAAACATTTTCTTTACTTTCAGAACTGGCAACAGAAAGCAACCATGACTCAACCATCAGCCTGGGCACAAACTACCCTTTTTCCCAACTTGGATATCTAACACAGAAAGAAAGTTGTTTTCCCTATAAGGGAAAGAGATGAATTAAAGAAATTAATGGGGAACTTAGAGAATAGAGATAATTTTCAAAACCTAGTTATGATCTTCTTTCATCTGAAGTAAGAAGAAATTAAGAAGTAAAATCTCTTTCTCAAATGATCAAAGCAAGGCAGATGAGAATGGAACAACAGTAGAGAATTCAGAGTGTGAATGTAAAAACTGTTAATTCTATCTACAGGATAAAAATTCCTGGAAACATTACAGTACAGTAGGGAATAATCAATTGTTGAAATAAGATCCAGAACTGTGGCAAGCAATCCTGCCAAGATTAAATCCAACATAATTGTTTCCTACAGGTTATTTTAGGATCACTACAGGCCATGTTGGGAAGAGCTACTCTATGGAAGACGGTATTAGACCCTAAAGACGTTTTCACTCTCATTAATAGGACTTCAATGACATAAGCCATCTTTCCCTCTTTCTTTAGATCCCATCTTTCTTCCTTAACTAGACATTCTTCATTTAATGTGTATCTGAGTGATATGAATAACTTGATTTTGAAGCAAAACAATGTGTGTGGAATCTATGACAAAGGAGGTAAGAATATACAACGGAGAAAAGACAGTCTCATAAATAAATGGTGCCGGGAAAACTGGACAGCTACATGTAAAACAATGAGATTAGAACATTCCCTCATACCATATACTAAAATAAACTCAAAATGTATTTGAGACCTAAATTTAAGAACCGAAACCATAAAACTCCTAGAAGAGCACACAAGCAGAACACTCTTTGACATAAATCAGACCAATATTTTTTGGCTCTGTCTCCTAAGGCAAAAAAAATAAAAGCAAAAATAAACAAATGGGACTGAATTAAGCTTAAGGCTTTTGTACAGCAAAGGAAATCACTGATAAAACAAAAAGACAACTCAATGAGTGGGACAAAATATTTGCAAATGATACGATTGATAAGGGGTTAATATCCAAAACATATGAACAGCTCATACAACTCAATATCAAAAACAAACAACCCAATTTAAAAGTGGGCAGAAGACCTGAATAGATATTTTTCAAAGAAGACATACAGATGGCTAACAGGTACATGAAAAAATGCTCAACATTGCTAATTTTCAGGGAAATGCAAATGAAAACCACAATGAGATATCACCAAACACCTGTCAGAACGGCTATCGTCAAAAAGCCTACAAATAACAAATGTTGACAAGGATGTGGAGAAAAGGGAACGCTCCTGCACTGTTGGTGGGAATGTAAATTGGTGCAGCCACTATGGAAAACACTATTGAGGTTCCTCAAAAAACTAAAAACAGAACTACCATATCATCCAGCAATTCCACTCCTGGGAATATACCCAAAGAAAACGAAAACACTAATTTGAAAAGATATGTGCATCCCGATGTTCACAGCAGCATTATTTACAATAGCTAAGGTATATAAGCAACCTAAACGTCCGTCAATAGATGAATGGTCAGAGAAGATGCGCTATATAACTGAATATTATTCAGCCATAAAAAAGAATGAAATTCTGCCATTTGCAACAACATGGATGGACCAAGAAAGTATAAAGCTTAGTGAAATAAGTCAGACAGAGAAAGACAAATACTCTATGTTATCACTTATGCATGGAATCTAAGAAAATAAAACAAATGTATATAACAAAACAGACAGATTCACAAATATAGAGAACAAGCTAGTGGTTACCATTGGGGACAGAGAAGGGGCAAGATAGGAGTATAGGATTAAAATAGATAAGCAACAAAGATATATTGTACAGCACAGGGAAACGAAGCCAATGTTTTATAATAACATTATGAAGTATAATCCTTAAAAGTTTTGAATCACTACGTTGTACACCTGAAACTAATATAATATTGTAAATCAACAATACTTTAAAAAAAAAGAATGTGTGTTGAAGAGCTATGTAAATTAAGTTACTGGCATTACATTCTTTCATGAGGTTAGGGTAAAGTACATGTAATTTACTGTTTTTCATCTTTTTTATTTATTGAATGTTACTTTCCCAGTAAAAGAAGAGAATTTGCTTTGTTGTTTTAATACTGAATAAATTTGTATATAAAGGAATCTAATTATTAAAACACAGATATTTTTATCAAAGGGTAGAAGAAAGGAATAAATGAATAAATTAAAGAACTAGTAGCACAAAGCTGTTTGAACCATATATGAGTAGAAATGTTTCCATCCACCGAGTATTATTTAATTAATGAAAACTTTGATACAGGATTCTGAAGTAGATTAGTAACAAATGCTATAAGTTACTTTGTAGAAATACAGAAAAGAGTAAGAAAACTTAAATAATTATATTAGATGATTCTGAGATATTTGAGAATTTAATTTCTACTCAAGCTCATATCTACTTGCTTATTAATACTACTGAAATAAAAGTGCAGTTCTGAGAATACCATGTAATGTATCAGCCTGGAGGCCTGAGAGAGAATAATGAAAGGTAAGCCTAGAAAGAAAAACTGGATGCCTATTTTGTAAGATGATAAAAGTTCACTCCAAAAATTTTATTCCTTGTTATTATGATAATAAAGTCACATAAATAATCCAAAAAATGTTTATTTTAACTTTTAAATTCTCATAAAAATTGGGACCTAGAGAAAAATGTTTGTGGAATAAATGAATATCTAGGTTTAGAAATATTTCCAAGAGCATTAAGTGAAATGAACATGAAGCCAATAAAAGGTTCCAATAATACTGTTTATTCCCTAATCCAGTTAAATTTAATTGTAAGCCCTTAGGATTTTCTAAATTAGTTCATTCAGCAAATATTTATTAATCATCTACCAAGGGCCATACAATGTATTAAGCATCTGAGTTGTAGAATCTAAAACACTATCTTTTCCCTCACAGAGACTGACATGGGATTAAATAAGTAATATATAAAAGAAGAAGTGATCTATTCTGCCTTGAAGAAAATCAGGGAAGGTTTCAGATAGGAGATTAAACTTCATCTTAGACCTAGAACAAAGTCAGATTTCCCAGACAGACAAGCAGAGGGAAGATATTCCAGATGAAGGACATGGTAGAAACCAAGACAGACAGGGAGAGACTGCTCAGCACATAAGGGGATTTGTAAAGTCTTGACGATTAAGGTAAGGGGACAGGCAAAGTAGAGATGTGACTTTAGACAGAGACAGAAGTCAGGTCAAGTAGGGGTTTGTACCCCAGCTAAGTTTGGTAAAAGTCACATTCCAACAGAAAATGAGTACCAATATATTCCTTATCATCTTTAATCCAAATGTAACTCCATCTAAGCCCCCCCTCAAAAAAAATGTAGAGGGAATAATATCTAAGTCCTTTCAGCCTCCTGCAGCTATATTTTTCAAAAATAATCACTAGAAAATGGTAACATAGAAGTAAAGAGGTCAGTTTTAAAAGTTGGTGAGTCACATTGATTAAAGAAAAGAGCCAATTTGCAGATAGTCATACAAAGAGAAGACTATTGAAATGATTACTCAACAGCACATTTACTCTAAAACGTAACCTCACGTGAGTTGAATTTTTAAGATCAGAGTATCATAATTTTGATCAAAATTTTATACCTTAGGTAACTTAGAGCCAGGTTTAACATCATGTGGCTTTGTCTCTACTACCAACATGTGGAACTGTAACCAAATATATTGTTCTTTAAAAAGTAACTTTCGCTTGTTGATTGCAAAATACAGTTCCATAAACAAAACCCATATATATATATAAATGTTAATTTTATTGCAGAAGTTTAGAGATTATAATGACAGCATTTAATTTAAGTTTGAGTCTGTGTTGGACAAATATGCACTATGCTTTACAAATGATTGGAAAATCAGTTTTATTTGCCTCCTTTTTTGACATTGGTTTGATTTTTTTTTGTTTGTTTAAGTAAAAATCACTAAACTTGTGCAATGGTAGCATGGAAATTACCTGAGGTGTCTTGTATGACTGTGCTTTGACAAGGGTGGACATAGCTTAAATTATAAAAACTAAAGATTAAAGAAAAAGGAAGTATAAGTTTATGCTGCCTATTTAGAAGAGAACTTTCATCCTTCATAACTATATAACATTATAATGCCACTGATTCATAAGGGGTTTAACTTAATTCTGTAGGGTAGGACACCGGCATTATTAGTGTTCATTTTATATCTCTAATGTTCTTGGTCTTACTGAAACATTTCAGTATACAAAAATACTGCAATATTAATACCCAAGAGAAAAGCCATCATAATGTGGATGCTGCTCATTATGATCAGTGTGGTACAATTTTTTAAAATAAACTATCATGCCCTTCAAAAAAACAATCACTAGAGCGTAAAGTGGTAATAAAATTCAGCAGAAGTACATGCATTGCACCATTTCTGTTTACCAAGCTTCCCTTGAGTTCAGTTAAAATAAAGTAAATTGACTATTTGAAGAAGTTGTTGACTTAGCATTAAAACCATAAGGTAGAAATATCTTGGACTACAATGACAGATTTCTGATAACTAATGTTTATTTGGCTATAAACACAGAACTCTGTATAGTTTAGAAAAGTTCTATTTTAAGTGATTATTTTAATGTTCTTGAAATAACCAGGTATTTTTACAAAATTTAAAAAAATTTTACTTCCCACTGGGATGCCAATTCAGGTCTTCTGAGAACTCTCTGCCTCAGAATGCTACAAAGTCATTTTTCTAACTAAAAGATTTAATGAAGCCTTGACTTATTTACCAAAGAGCCAGCAATGTTTTCTTAATTTCAAATACTCACCAAAAACTAACATTTCCAAACAATTGTATTTTGGCACAGCGAAGAACAACTGCACAAAGATAAACAAAATAACATCGCTTTGCTTTTCCTCTAAAGCCAGCGGTCCCCAACCTTTTTGGCACCAGGGACCAGTTTTGTGGAAGACAACTTTTTCACGGCTGGGGAAAGGCGGGGTGGAGGGGCTCAGGCGGTAATGCAGCGCTGGGGAGCGGCAGATGAAGCTTCACTCCCTCGTCCTCTGCTCACCTCTTGCCGTGCGGCATGGTTCCTAACAGGCCTGGGACCCTGTCCACAGCCCAGGGCCCTTGGGGACCCCTGCTCTAAAGAGCTGTATTTTTCAGATCATACAGTTTTTGTCAGTGTGAGTAAAAGTGACTGTTTTCAGATTAAGCAGCTGGCATGTAATCAACAGTTCTTCTTACTGGCCTTCTGGACATTCCACATATCCAAATACTGACTCTGAGTATGAGTTTTGCTGTATCTCTCCAAGGCAAGACAGATTAAAAGGTTCAAATGTGCTTCTCTTGACAAAAGGTAAAAAAATTAAAACAGTATTCTATCTTAAAATGTTACAAATGATTCAATTTCCTACCCTCCAAAAACTGTTAATTGCATTTCAGCTGTATTATTGGCTACCCCGAGTCACAAACCACTTGGGATAGTTTGTATATAGAAAATCTGCCATTTCCTTTATTGTTAACACATAACTTTCACTTCATCATTTACTTTTAAGAAAGAATAAGAGAAGTCTAGGTTTCTTTAATTACAGCATAATATTCGTCTTCAAAAAAATCTAAAGAATTATAAAAAGTAAACCCTGAAATGTCCATCACCATTAATCATTTGAAATATCTTGATACAATTTTATTTCGTACTTCTTTTCCCTTCTGCTATCTACAACGGAAAGAGTTCCCTTCTCCAAGGAAAGCTCTGTAAAATAGGGCCAATTCTTATTTGTCTGAGATAATCTGGGTATCACTTTGGATAGCAGGCATGACAAAAAAACAACCTTGCAACTACTCTCAACTGTAGCACACAGTATGGTGCTGAATTAAGCTTTTCTCAGTACTCAGTCTCAGGATGCTACATCAGGAATAAGAAAATGAGCTATTTTCTTAAGTCAGTGTATTCACATAAAACTGTGGCTAAATACATGAATGAACCACTATTGATTATCTACAAAGAGCTATTTATTTGCAATTCAGAAGAGAAGCACCATACATAAATTGTAAACAGTTAGGTTCCGTAACATACTTAATACAAAACTTAATCATCAATTTAGCCCAAAAAAATACAGTCATAGATTTCTGATCTGAAGATTATATCTAATAAAGCTAAGAGCCAATCCACCAGTAACCACCCTTAGAAAGGACATTTTCTTTGGGATGAGACTCCAGATGTTTCTCCAGTAATCATGATGAATTTATCCTTATCCATTCACCCTACACTTGATAGGTGATTCATAATTCTTATCCTTGTACATTTATGAAACTTATTTTGTATACATTACACACTGGCATGATTAAACTGTCCTTTATAAGCTAAATTAAAAATTTTACACATCAACTGACGTGAGTTACTATATCACAGGGTGACTTATCAGCCAATGATTTCGTTTCTGAAAGGTTCGAACTAAATTTATGTCTCAATTTGACTGGGCTCAGAGATGTCCAGATAGCTGGTAAAATATTATTTGGGGGTGTGTCTGTGAGGGGCTTTTGGAAGTGATTGGCATTTCATTCAGTAGGCTGAGTAAAGAAGATCCACCCTCACCAATGTGAGTGGGCATCATCAAATTCCTTGAGGTTCCAAACAGAACAAAACGTGAAGGGAGGGCAAATTCCCTCTCTCTCTTCTTGACATCCACCCTCTCCTGCCCTTGGACGTCAGAGCTCTTGGTTCTTGGGCCTCAGGACTTAACACCATCAAATACCCGGGTCCTCAGGCCTTCAGACTCTAACTGAATTATACCACTGGCTTTCCTGATGCTCCAGCTTGCAGACAGTAGATTATGGGACTTCTCAGCCTAATACAGTCAGCATCTTTGCCATTTTTACCCTCATTCTATTTTACACCAGTAATGAAAAAAACACTACAACATTAATAGCTAATACCTACTGCCTACTTACTGTGTGCAAGGCACTGTTTGATAAGCATTTAACAGTGATTATTTCATTTGATTCTCATAACAATCCTCTGATGTAGGGAACATTTAAAATTCTATTTTACAGATAAAGAAATTGAGGCATACAGAGATAAAACAACTTGCCTAAGATCACACTGCTAATGAATGATAAAGATGGGATTCAAATGTATGCAGCCTGTTTCCACACCTTGATTAAGACCAATGTCTCCCTTGTAAATTAATGTCTTGTAAACTTAATATAACTGAGACAAAGACAGAAATCATTAGGAACAACATGAATGAAATCTTTACCCTTAAATGGCTATAACAGACCGTGCTGTATATTTGTGAAGGAAAAATAACAAAGTTAAAGAAAATGTATAGAATAGAACTTTATCCATTAAGACTACGTCTACATGGTGAGTTATAATAAGAAAATTTTTAACATTTTCCTTTCTAAGATGAGAATCCTCAATCTAAACATTTTTACATATTTTTTACATGTACATACTTTTAAAGAATGCAATATACATGTAAGTAGAAGGCTTACTACACTACATAGTTTGATTTAACAAACCTTTATTGCTCTCCTACTATGCACTATGATACAAATTAGATATTTAAATATAATTCAAACATGAACTCTAAACACAGTAAGCTCGCATGTAAGTGAAATATATATAATAAAAAATAATATTGTGATAAAGGGATACAAAGGAGGTATTTACAAAGTGGAGGGTGGCACATTGAACTGGCATCATTTATTCTGCCAGAGAGAGGGTAGAAAGAAAAGTAAGGCTTCCAGAAGAGGTAACTTTCTCAGCTAGCACTTAAATGATGAAACAGTCAGAAATATAGGTGATAAAGGTCACCTTGGACAGAGAAAATAATGTGTGTAAAGGCACAAAGACACAGCAAGTTGAGAGATTTCAGTAGGTTCTACGGCTACAGCATAAAATTCAAGGCAGGAAGTGGAAAGAGATGAGCTGGAGTAATAGCTAAATCAGGAAATTCCACTAGAAGTACTCAGACTCATGATGAGGATCCAATAAAGGGACAAGAGAACAAACAAACCCTCCTATTCATTCCTGGGTTGGGTTTTCACCCTCAAAAATAAATATTCAATGGCAGTATTTCCCTAAATTTTACAGTGAACCACCTCCCTTCCCCACCTAAAAGAAGAAAGTTATTTTAAAAAAAAAAAAAGAGGTATATTCTAGTTTCTAGTTACCAAAGACTTGACTGAGACGAAAATTACATACCTTAATGATGCAATAAACCTTGAAATCAGCAGAATTAGCTTACTTTTAGTTTCTTAGTGGCATGAAATTAATGAAATATTACAATAATATTTCATTTTTGTTGGAACAACCTGTATTATTATAGTTTAGGTCTGGATCAAATCTTAAAATGGTTTAAATTCAAAAGACATAACAACCCTGAAGAGAAGGAAATCTAATACATTTGACTTCAAGCTCCATTTTCCCATTTAAAGGCAATTGAGAGTTTAAATTTGGAATTAATATACAATAGTAACAATACTTATTATTTACAAAGTGCTCTACATTTTCAAACCCTTTTACAGTTATTACTTTATTAATTTAATAAGTTTATTATGGAGGTGTCATTTCTTTCACGAAATGAAAGGAGCAGAGACAAAAATTCAGGCACAGCAGGAGTCAGGGCAGCCTTTCCGACTTAATAGACAAATCATCTAAGATCAAGCATGGAAGGTACATGAAATAATATCCCACATCTGTTCTCTAAGATACATGCGAGACACTCAGGTTTGAGATAGTCAGGTAAAAGTAACAGGCCTCAATCTGGCTCTCCTAACAAGGCCAATCCAAAAACAGAATTGTAAAGTCAGTACTAAAAGTATCAAAAAAAAAAAACCCCAAAACTAAAAACCCATACCTTCAGAGCGGCACTGATGATAGTGAGGGAAGTTCTATGGCAAACTTTGTTTTACTATCTGAAATGCCAGCTTAACCCACTCCATGGAGACAAACTTTATACAAGTGACAGAGTCAGCTTATTACAAGAGAGAAATCCCAATATCAACAAAGATACAGATACAGATGCAGTAATTATACTGGAAGGGTGAAGGCATGAAACTATAGATTAACATTTCCATTCCTAGGTTAGATCAAGCAAGACCACTATTAAACCACAGTTCAAGATGCCCAACCACCACATGAAAATTCTTAGAACCAATAGTAATTATTTATGTCCTAGTCTATTTATTTATTTTCAGTCTTACTAAAACTGCGAATCATAAAACTGATGGCGTTTTCCTCTTTGTACTGGCAGCTAAAAGCTTAGAGTAAATTTTATAGCAAATGAATAAGAATTAAGTAAACTCACTGCTGTCTTTCTTGCCTTCACCATCTCCTCATTTTTTTTTGTCCTTACTCGTTTATTTTTTTTAATCTGAATGAATTGTGTAAACTTTCTTAAAGGCTTTCTGAAATAAGGGAGTATTTAAACTAGCTAACTAAACAAACAGTAACAGAAAAATGAAAAAAGAAACATTACCTTTTCATCAAAATTACAATCAAGTCTTCTAATCAACACGATGAAAGTGCCAGATGAATTGTCTCTTAGTGGCGGAGGCACTATGGGTTCACAGGCATTCTCTGGTTTTGAGTTAATCAAAAAGCCCTAAAAAAAGAATGAGCAGTAAGTTTTCTCTCTGTTAAACTCAAAAAAATGAATTCAACTTACTTCTATAAACACCTTTTGAATCTGTTCCATGTGTTTTGCATTATGCTAGATGAATTATCTGGCAACTACAACAGTTCCTACCCTCCAATTGCTCACAATCCCAGAACTTCTAAAGTAGTATTTGGCTTCCTAAGCAATTTTTTTTTTTAAAGTAAGTTCCATTTTTACTATTAAAGTTAAAAAAAAAAATCACACATAAGCCCATCACCCCGGAGACAACCACTGTTAGCATGCTGGTATATTTTCCAACAATGACTGACATTTCTAAACCAAGCAAACACTTCTTAAAAATTAACTTTTAAATTTCTTTCCTCAAGGGCTTCCCTGGTGGCACAGTGGTTGAGAGTCTGCCTGCCAATGCAGGGGACACGGGTTCGTGCCCCGGCCCGGGAAGAGCCCACGTGCCGCGGAGCGGCTGGGCCCGTGAGCCATGGCCACTGAGCCTGCGCGTCCAGAGCCTGTGCTCCGCAACGGGAGAGGCCACAACAGTAAGAAGCCCGCGTAACGCAAAAAATTAATTAATTAATTAATTAATTTCCTCAAATAATGAAAATGCACAGCGTTTCTAGGAATTTATTATATAGAAACATTAGCCTAGGTATATAAAGGTATATGTAGAAAAATGTCCCCTGTTACATCATTTTTAATAGCAAAAACTGGAAATCATGCACATCGATAAGGCAGCCATTTAAAAAATTATAGTATATTCATACAATAGAAAAATAATAGAATCATTAAAAAGAATAAGATAAATCCTTACATAATAAACTGAAAAGACGTCCACAAGATAACTACTAATTTAAAATGAAATAGCAAGCTGCTTTCCCAGAAATATAGGATGGTTTGACATCTGAAAATGTATTAATAGTTTAAAACAGAAAAACCAAATGACTATCTCAATAGGTGTAAAACACTGAATAAACACATAAAAAGATTATCAAAATCATTAAATTCATTTATAAGGAGGAGTGAGCAATTAAAGTTATGACACAGTGCCCAAAAATAGTCCTGTATGGCGCATGAATTGGTCACACCAACCATCTATTTCACAGGATTTGGCAATTTTGTCAAGTTGCATTGCTTGGCTTGTGATAGGGAATGCTTTCGCGCATGTTTCAGGAATAAAATGCAGCATATCTTCACTTACTCAAAGAATAGCTCCCATTCTTGATTCCATAAAGCGCTTGGTTTTTACTTTGCAAGGAAACAGAACTGTGGTTATCCTTCCAATAATGAATATTTGCTTCACTCATATTAAATTTACTCCTTGCTGCCTTTTCTGTGCCTTTCTGCACACAAACTAACTTTTTGCCTTAAAGCCAAGTCACATAGTGCAGTTCTTTTCAAGACACTTATAACAGCAATTAAATTCAAGCCATGTAGTACCAACAAGGTATATAACTCAACTGAAGTGAAGACAATACGAACAGCTATGACCAAATTTCCCATGTCCGGGAGATGACAACTCCATCATGACTGCCACCTAGCGGATAGCTAGGGAAAGACACATCCCAACTTCAGATATGTTAAAATATGGGATAATAAAATGCATCTTCGAATCAATAAATTTATGGTATGTACAGACACAAAAAAGGGTCTACAAGTGGAACTAGAAAAAGCTTTTTGTTTTTTAATCATTTCTGTATTGATGAATCTGTTATGACAAGCATGTATTATTTTTAGACATAAGAAAATTTATAAAAATTAAATACACATAAGCTTAAACTTAAAAAAAAAAATCTATTTGCATTAATGGAAATTGAAGCCTAAAAAAAACAGGTCTTTTTTTTGTTTTCCCCGGCCACGCCACACAGCTTATAGGATCTCAGTTCCCCAAGCAGGGATCGAACCCGCACCCTCGGCAGTTGAAAGCGCAGAGTCCTAATCACTGGTCCGCCAGGGGATTCCTAAAAACAGGTCTTAAATTCTTAAATATTATCTTTCCTGTGGACTATGCTAAAAAGAATAACTTGATAAAACAGCCTACTAATTCCTATCCTTCACCCAGATGTAAGTCAGTTAAAACAGTGCAAATTTACTTCGTTTCATCCACAAAGTCTACAGAGTAGTGTAATGGGTTTTGCCAATTAATTTGGCAGAACTCTCTGGTCCCTTAAATAAGAGTGACCAAGAAGGTGCTGCCTTAAGCCAGGCCCACATGCCTCATGTCACCCTCCAGGGCCAATCCTTTTTATTAAAAAGGATTTTAAAAGGATTTTTATTAATCCTTTTTATTAAAAGGATGCTTGCTCTGCGATCAAGGATCCTCCTCATCCCTATTTACTGACAGGGGCAATTTATGCCAATATGTAGGAAGCCCAAGAAAACTACCAACGTCCAGGAGACTCAGAAAGGATGCCCACCTTTCTGCCCTTTGTTGTTATAATTCTCTGATGATTAAACAAGGATGCTGGGGACTTCCCTGGTGGTCCAGTGGCTCAGGATCTGCGCTCCCAATGCAGGGGGGGCCTGGGTTCCATCCCTGGTCAGGGAACTAGCTCCCACATGCTGCAACTAAAGTTCCCGCTTGCTGCAACTAAGACCCGGAGTAGCCAAATAAACAAAAAAATATTAAAGTGTTTAAAAAAATAATAAATAAAATAAACATAACAGATAAATAGGGTATGGGAAATTAAGAAAAAAACAGCTCATCTAAATTAAGAATTCATCTGTGACTATTAGATTTCCACAACTGTATTCAATTATGTTCAAATCAAATTTATTAAAAACAAAACAAAACAAGGATGCTGGACAAAAATAGTGTATGCAGACTGGCACCTCAATATCATCGAATGTATAATGCAATAGGTTTGTGGTATATATATTTGTGGATTTTTTAAAAACTTTTATGACTATACATGAAGCAAAGTACACAAAATATAATTTTTCAGCTTGATGAGTTTTCCCAAACTGAACACACCTGTATCAGGAAACAGACTATTAACAGCACTGCAGGAGTTCCCTTCATCCTCCCTGCCAGTCACTACTCCCCCACCCTATCAGCAATGTCACTACATGGACTTCTAACAGCTTAAATTAGATTTTGCCTAATTTTATAACTGACATAAACAGAACCAGACATACAGCAAATTCTCTTTTAGACTTCTTTCTCTCAATACTGTATTTGTGAGAATCATTCCTACTATTCAGCAACCATACTGTGGAGATATACTTGGCAGATCTTTCAATTTTCATTTCTCTATAGTATTACATTGTATGAATATACCAAAATTTATTCTACTGTTGGTGAGCATTTGGGTAATTTCTAGTAGGCACTATTACAAATAGTGCTGTTATAAACTTTCCAGTACAAGTCTTTTCATGAACATATGCATGATATTTATGTACATGGAAGGAGACCCATAGGATATCAAGCTGGATCATAGAGTATCAAGCTTTAGTAAATACCACCAAGCAGTTTTCCAAAGTGGTTTGGGTTACCACTTTTTAACTGGAATGTTCAAATAATCTAAACTTAAAAATCATACTGAGGGCTTCCCTGGTGGCGCAGTGGTTGAGAGTCCGCCTGCTGATGCAGGGGACACGGGTTCGTGCCCCAGTCCGGGAAGATCCCACATGCCGCAGAGTGGCTGGGCCCGTGAGCCATGGCCGCTGAGCCTGCGCATCTGGAGCCTGTGCTCCGCAACAGGAGAGGCCACAACAGTGAGAGGCCCGCGTACCACAAAAAAAAAAAAAAAAAAAGAATAATAATATATGCAGTGATAATGTCAACAAAAATGCTGAAAGCAAGGCAGCAGTGCCTTTTTCCCTTTGTAAGAATATAAAAGTAAAAGCAGGAAGAGAGAGAGAAAAGTGGTAAGTTGTTTTGTTAGTGGATACCTGAAGTTATTAATAACTGCAGCAACAGCAAGCAGTTGACATTTGTTGAGTCATAGCACTTAGCACTGTGTGTTAGGCACTATGCCCTTTAAATGCTTTAATTCAGTTAATCTTTGCAATAATCCTATGAGGTTAACTACTATTGTTATTTTCCTTATTTTAAAGAGGAGGAAACTAAGTCTCAAAAGAGTTAGGTAACTTGCCTAAAGTTATACATAGCAGGCATGTAATCCCAGGAAGTCTAACTCCAGACCCTACATTCTCAACCACTATGCTACACTGCCTCTGCCAGATAAAAAAAAACACAGGTGAAGAACAAAATGGGCAACAAGAAGAGAAATGGACATCTACAAAAATGAACAAACCAAAATGTTAGTCTAAAAGGCAGTTAAGGTTGATTCCAAAATTTGATACAAATATTTCAAATGATAAGTTGTCAATGGAACCTGTCATAATTTTTACATTCAAACACAGACCAAAAAGAGTTACACTGATAAATCAGACTTTATCAGCTAACATTCTCCTAAAGTGTGACAGATTCATTTGTTTATATCAACAACTTTCTAGAATGTTAAAAAATATCCACTGCCCTTTTCTCTAATGCTTTGTTAGATCATTCTTCTAAAATCTACCAGTAACTTTCACATACAGGCCACATTTAATTCCTTTTTCACAAACAGTTGGAGATTACTCTCCTCTTATGCAATAAAACATCCTTACCATTCATTACTCATTATTTTAAGTTTCTTTAACATTCTGCTCTGAATACACTTGTCTCATTTCATGTGGGGTCTGTTTAAGTACTAGGATGGATAAATAAGAACTGAGTCCCCACTCAAGTAATTAATATCTGGAAAGAACTAACTGATCCAATTAAGACAAGAGAAAACAGAGTAAAAACAACATGCAGTACAAATGCACAGAACAGAGAAAATTATTCTATGTGAGGCAGTAACAGAAAAGGTGATGTTTGTCTTGGTTCTTAAACTTTACTATACTTCACTTTGGTGCCAAAAATTAAATATACGACTGTAAGTGATCTGACCAATATAACAACAGATAGGAACTATCACACTTTAACCTGTTCTAGATATTATATGTCTATTGGTGCACTGTAAAACTAAATTAGGTTTCTAGTGAACACATTACAGTCATTTCAACAAATTTTTGACATGTTACTACTAAGCTATATTTCTCCTCTTTTCAGTACCTATCTTTTAAGACTTGAGGGCAAGGGACTTCCCTCGTGGCGCAGTGGTTAAGAATCTGCCTGCCAAGGCAGGGGACACAGGTTCGAGTCCTGGTCCGGGAAGATCCCACATGCCACGGAGCAACTAAGCCTGTGTGCCACAACTACTGAGCCTGTGCTCTGGAGCCCGCGAGCCACAACTACTGAGCCCGGGCGCCACAGAACCTGTGCTCCGCAACAAGAGAAGCCACCACAATAAGAAGCCCACGCACCGCAATGAAGAGTAGCCTCCGCTCGCCACAACTAGAGAAAGCCCGCTCCCAGCAATGAAGACCCGACACAGCCAAAAATTAATTAATTAATTTAAATTAAAAAAAATAAGACTCGAGGACAAAACATTAGTATATTAACCATTCCAAACTTCAGGACATCTGCCAATTTGATAGCCAAACATTTCATGTCTTTCTGCACATCACTGAGAGTTATATACTAATTAAAAGTTAAGTCTTTAACTGGATTAAAAGGAAAGGTTTTTAAAATCCTCCTCACAAATTAGATATTACATCTATAGCATTATTCAGAGCAGTAACTAAATATCCTTCATCTCAAAGTTACATCTCACTCTGTACATTCTGCTAGAATTCTCCCCAATAACCTTTTCTGGTTTATATATTTTATCAGTGACTTAGATGTTAGATTTAATAAAATCTGATTAAAAGATGTCATAAAAATATAATAAGCCCATTAATAACTAAAAATATTAAAAGAATACTTAAAAGTGCTAATCAGCAATGTAATAGTTTAAACCAACTTTTTTGGCGGGGGGGCTGTGTTGGGTCTTGGTTGTTGTGCGCGGGCTTTCTCTAGTTGCCGCGAGTAGGGGCTACACTTCATTGCGATGCACGGGCTTCTCATTGCGGTGGCTTTTCTCTAGGCATGCGGGCTTCAGTAGTTGTGGCCCGCGGGCTCTAGAGCGCAGGCTCAGTAGTTGTGGCTCACAGGCTTAGTTGCTCCGCAGCATGTGGGATCTTCCCAGACCAGAGCTAGAACCTGTGTCCCCTGCCATTGGCAGGCAGATTCTTAACCACTGAGACACTAGGGAAGTCTCGAGACCAACTATTTTTAAAACATTATTTCTGAAAAAGCTCACAAGCATTAGAAACAAAATGTAACTCATTTTAATATTCTAAAACTGTCAAAGTTTTAATTTAAAAAAGTCCCAGACTACTATACTTGTTTAATTGCACTGAGATTAAAAGTGAACAAAAAAAAGAAAGCACATTTACACAATGTTGATATGTAGTTCTAAAATCATTCACCTTAATAATTTCCTCAAATGAGAATTTTTGAGTGATTTGTTTTAATGGATTTGATAATTAACCTTTATCAATTACCTACTGGATGCTAAGCTGAACTTCCACTTCCCAGCCATGATGGAATAACACGGGCTAGTTTTAACCTCTTGCTTTAATTAACTAGAGAACCAAAAAAAAAAGATATGAAACATCAGCTTTCAAACACTGGACAACAAACAGCACAACAGTGATTCCTGAGAAAAGGAAACAAATGAGATGAGCCCTATAAAATCCTTAGCTCACTGCCTGGAGAGATTCCAGGCCTCAGGACAGGGCAGGGGAACACAACAGAGTCTGGTAGTCTCAGTAAGTTGAGGACACAATTCATAATTTGGAGAGGTCAACACAGCTGGATTTTGTGGGACACAACATTGGGGAGGAGCGAACTGCAAAGAGAGCTCCAGATATATGTAGAGGCATCCACTCAAGTCGTTGGCTGAGTAGTAATCAGCATACGTATGTGAGGGAACTACCGAAACTAAGAAAGAACCATGAGAAAGGAGTAAACAGAACAATCTCTGGAGTTCACACAGGGCTGGGAATAGTTTTACACATAGCATGAAATAGAGTCCTCAGAAGACTGCTGCCTCAGAAGTAAGCCACATTAGCCCTAAACATTTGAAGCAAATGAAAATAAAGATACAACTTACCAAAATTTGTGGGACACAGCTAAAATAATACTTAGAGCAAAATTTATAGATCTAAATACCCATATTAGAAAAGAGGAAAGGTTTCAAATTAATGACCTCAATGTTCATCTAAAGAAACTGGAAAAAATAAGAGCAAATTAAACCCAAAAATAAGAGAAGGAAGGAAATAATAAGTAGCTACTTTCCTCACACTAGTCTACTGGATATGTACTATTACAGACAAATAGGTAGACCTAAAGAAGTTGAATAACTTGCCCAGTGATAGAACCAGAATTTGAAGTCCAGTAACTCTGACCCAAAAGTCCAGCTTCTTCCCATTTTAGTACACTGCTCATCTTCACAAAGATATGAATTAAATCAAAACTAAGTTCCAAGCTTCCCTATTCTCAGCACAGCACTCTAATAATTTTGGCATTGTGCTAATATTATCACCACTTCTATGACAGAACTTATGTGCTTATTAAAAGCATTAGCACTCTGTTTATATTTTTTTCTTCTTTTTCTTATACCTTCCTATTTTCTCCTATAATCCCAGCATCTTTCATGAGATTGTATAAGTCCACAAGGTGGTTTATAGACAACTGGTGTTCCAAGTTATTCCTGTTGTTAACTATCATTACTAAACTGAAGTCCCAGAATACACAGATAGCTTTACAGTTACAACTGAGGATCACAGATCACAAAGGCATTATCATTCCCATTTTAGAGAAGAAACTTAAGCATCAAAGAAGATAACATACCCAATTAACAGTCCACTGTTAATTTGAGTCAAACCTAGAGCTGACTCAAATGATGGTCCTTTTCTTCAAAACATTGTCTTTCAAATTTAATATAAACACAAACAGAAAATGATTTTGGTGAGATTAGTGGGACTACAGATTATTCCTTAAAGTTATTATTTCCATTATGATATTTGTGCTACACAAATATACTTGGAAAAGAAAAAAGCTCAAACCATTTAAAGAGGAAAATACCAGGTGTCAAGAAGGGAAATGGTAGCATCGAACCATTTCAATGTAACTAAAGTACCTGTTACTCTCGAGTACATCCTAGTGTAACATTCCCCTTCCTGGTTTTATATTTATCAACTTTTCAATTTATAAATACTGAATATAACTCATATCTACTCATATTAAAATTGTTCAGATAGGACTGAGAAAAAAAACTCTCACAAAACTGCAATGATTTTGAGTGTACATACTTCCACAGTATTTGATATGGTTGATAATCACTCAATTTTTATAAGGTGAATCACATAAAGGCTCAAATTAGAAATCCTCTTAACTAATGGGACCTAATCAAACTTAAAAGCTTTTGCACAGCAAAGGAAACCGTAAACAAAACACAAAAACAACGTACAGAATGGGAGAAAATATTTGCAAATGATGCAACTGACAAAGGATTAACCTCCAAAATACACGAACAGCTCAATATCAAAAACAAACAAACAACCTAATCAAAAAATGGGCAGAAGACCTAAATAAACATTTCTCCAAAGAAGACTACAGATGGCCAAAAGGCACATGAAAAGATGTTCAACATCGCTAATTATTAGAGAAATGCAAATGAAAACTACAATGAGGTATCATCTCATACCGGTCAGAATGGCCATCATCAAAAAGTCTACAAATAATAAATGCTGGAGAGGGTGTGGAAAAGAGGGAACCCTCCTACACTGTTGGTGGGAATGTAAACTGGTACAGTCAGTATGTAAACTGAAAAACAGTATGGAGGTCCCTTAAAAAACTAAAAATACAACTACCACATGACCCAGTAGTCCCACTCCTGAGCATATACCCGGAGAAAACCATAATTCGAAAAGATGCATGCACCCCAATGTTCATTGCAGCACTATTTACAATAGCCAAGACATGGAAGCAACCTAAATGTCCATCAACAGAGGAATGGATAAAGAAGATGTGGTACATATATAATATATAATGGAATATTACTCAGCCATAAAAAAGAACAAAATAATGCTACTTGCAGCAAATGCATGGACCTAGAGATTGTCATACTGAGGAAGTTAAGTGAGACAGAGAAAGACAAATATCATACGATATCACTTATATGTGGAATCTAAAAAAAGGGTACAAATGAAACTTACTTACAAAATAAAAACAGAAACAGACTCATAGACATAGAAAACAAACAAGGGTACCAAAGGGGAAAGAGGAGGAGGGATAAATTAGGAGCTTGGAATTAACAGATACACACTACTTTCTACAAAATAGATAAACAACAAGGTCCTACTGTATAACACAGGGAACTATATTCAATATCTTGTAATAACCTATAATGGAAAAGAATCTAGAAAAGAATACACACATACATATGTATGTATCTATGTGTAACTGAATCACTTTGCTGTACACCAGAAACTAACACAACACTGTAAATCAACTATACTGCAATTAAAAAAAAGTAAAAATACAAAATAAATTTAAAAAATAAAAAACAAAAATGTACTGGCAGTTCTTTTCAGGGCAGTGAGGGGGAAAAAAGAAAAGGCATCCAAATTGGAAAGGAAGAAGTAAAATTATCTTTATTTGCAGATGGTATGATCTTACACATAGAAAATCCTAAGAAATCCACTTAAGAATAATTAGAACTAAAAATCAAGTTCAGCAAGGTTGCAGAATACAAGATCAATATAAAAAATCCATTGTATTTCTATATACTTACAATGAGCCATCTGAAAATCAAACTAGGAACACAATATCATTTATAATAGTATTAAAAATAATAAAATACTTAGTAATAAATTTAATAAAAGAAATGCAAGACCTGTATACTAAAAGTTACAAACCTTGTTAAAAGATATTAAAGAAGATCTAAATAAATGGAAAGGGTTCATGTTCATAGATCAGAAGACAATATTGTTAGGATGACAATACTCCATGAATCTACAATTTCGATGCAATCTGTATCACAATCCCAGCTGGATTTTTTTTTTTTTTGCAGAAATTGTCAAGGTGATCCTAAAGTTCAAATGGAAATCCAGGGTACCCAGAAAGGCCAAAATAATGTTGAAAAGGAGAACAAATTGGAGGACCCCCACTTTCCAGTTTCAAACTTACTAGTATAAAGCCATGTAATCAAAACAGTATGGTGCTGGCATATAGACAGACATATAGATGAATGGAGCAGAATACAGACTCCAGAAATAAACCTTCATATTTATGATCAACTGGCTTGTTTTTTACCAGGGTGTCATGATAATTCAATGGAAAAAAATAGTTTTTTCAACAAGTGGTGGCAAGGCAACTGGATATACACATGCAAAAGAATTACATATGTAATTATATACTATATATAATTATATGCTATATATAAAAGAAGTACTATATATAAAAGAATTATATATTATATATAAAAATTAAATCAAAATGAATTAAAGATATAAATCTGAGAACTAAGACAATAAAAGTCCTGGATGAAAACATGCATAAATCTTCATGACTTTGGATTAGGCACTGGTTTTTTAGACATGATACTACCAAAATCATAAACAGTAAGAGAAACAACAAACTGAATTTAATCAAAATTTAAAACTTTTGTACTTCAAAGGACACCATCAAAAGCCACTGAAACAAACTAAATGGATGAATTGTACGGTATGTGAACTATATCTCAATAAAATTGTTACTTAGAAAACATGAGGACGTGAGGCTGGTCACTGAATCAGACGGTTTTTAGTATGACTTATGATTGTATCTTAAATACTCCTTTTTTTACTATTAATGTTGTTTGTTAAATTCTTACCCAAAAAAGTAATATCTGTTGAATATATATATCACCTAATACAAGGTCATCTAGAAACACATGTCTCATGAACATGAATGCTCTTGAAGTGGACAGCCCCTTTGCACAGGCTCCGGTCCACTGTAACCAGTGATAGCTACTGTTTTTGCAGATAACAAGACATTTTTATCTGATGGAGATGCGTTCCTCTTTTTTCTTTTTTGTTTCCTAGATCACACTGGGTAAGTAGAAATATATTCCAAACGCTTAATCGATCACCTCTTGGTTTTAGAGTATTGGCCATCCTATCTAAATATAATTTATCTTGCTAAACATCTACTATATCTTTCCTTATATCATCAAAATAACATTAACTTGATTGCAAATAGAATTTCACATTTAATGTAAATTAAAAAATATCTTCTCCCAAAGTTTACTACTTCAAACTAATCTGCAGACTTAAATAATTTGCTAGTGATCTTATTGTTAAAAAGAAAAAAAGGAGAGGAGGGGCAATAAATCATGGTGTCTAGCATAAAGCTAGGAAATAAGATCAACAATGCCTTTTTCACTCAAATTGATGTTGAAAGATTTAAATAAAGAGAAATCATAAGAGATCTGGTTGACAATCCTTTGGTTTTTCTATTATCAAATTTAAATCTTAAAAATTACAACATAATTGATAAAAATTTAGACTATAGCCTTGAGTTTTACTTAACATAGAAGTAGTTGTCAGGATTTTGATTTTACAATATTCAAGCTCTATGAAGAAAAGTCCATCTGGTACATGCTTCTCATTCAGCATATACAGATATTGCTTCACTCAGTGGATATTATCTTGACATTTTAGAAAACAAAATACGCCCTCTGGTGGACAATACCTTTTAGTTACATACGGCTCCACCAGCATACCCACGCACACCATTATCATTCTTAAGAAAAAAAAAAAAATCAAGAATTCTCGCTTCAGTCTGAACCAACAGACTGAAACTTAGAAGATCAAAACACTGGTATACTTGTAGGACTTGCTACATCCAACAAGATAGTATCTTTAAAAACAAGAGGAATTTTAAGTGGATTGAGCTTACACTGTAATTACATGTCCTTTAAGATGGCCTTCTAAACTGCCATATAATCAATACATGCCAGTAAGGAATATTTATTAGTATTTTGTATTCTGTAGTGCTTGGCAGATCCTCTAAGAACATAAAAGCTTTAAATGTGTTAATCAGTTACAGAATTCTTAACAAAATCTTTGATAACAAAAAAGTTCGGAAACAAATACAGAAAGTAAATCTGTGAAAACTTAAGAGACAGTAAAGAAATTCTCCTTCTGTTTTGCAAACAAAAGTGAAACCTGAGTAAAAGGAATTCTTTTGTAATGAAGCCAAAAACACATTGTTTTCTAAAAAAAGAAACAAAGACCTTCGAGCATTCATTACTCACTATATCATCTGCTGTTTGCAATTTGTTATAATCATAACTCAGCCATAGTTGAGCACAATCTATTGATAGTTAACTAAAGTTGAATATAATCTGGTTATCAATCTGATTAAGGGGGTCAGGACTTAAAATTACTGATGGAAATGGTCAGATCCTAACTACAGAAATTATTTCAATATTCGGTATTCAAAGAGAATGGCAAATAGCACGAAGGGGTAGTGCAGGTAAACAGATAAAAGTAGGGAGAACAATACAAAATAGTAAGTGTTAGTACTGGTATTAGTTTTTCTGTTAATATCAAAGGTGATGATCACTGACTTATTTATTAAATGAAATAAGAAATATATTAAATGTGGGAAAAATAAATTATTTCATCACAGCAAACTCTCACTTAGAGAAGAAGGAATATACTATCAAAATCTCCAAATTGGTCAGAAACTCATATACCAGCCATATACAAGAATACTTGGTTTCCCATTTCCTTGCTAGCCACTGAAAGGCTTTTTTTTTTCACTAAACTGATGAGTGTGAAATGACATTTAGTTATACTGTACACAAGGTCACATTTTTAAGGACGTTCACTGCAACACTATATAGCAAAAAACTGACATCTTACATATCTACCAACAAAAGAATAAAAAAATAAATTGTGGCATATTCATAAAATGGAGTACTATTCTTTAAAATGAATTAAGACTATGTAACAACATAAATTTCAAATATAGTGTTAGATGAAAAAAGCAAGTTTAAAAGCCAGACCAGGGCTTCCCTGGTGGCGCAGTGGTTGAGAGTCTGCCTGCAGATGCAGGGGACATGGGTTCGTGCCCCAGTCCGGGAAGATGCCACATGCCGCAAAGCGGCTGGGCCCGTGAGCCATGGCCGCTGAGCCTGCGCGTCCGGAGCCTGCGCTCCGCAACGGGAGGCCCGCGTACCGCAAAAAAAAAAAAAAAAGCCTGACCAAACAAAGTTTAAAAGCAAGCACAATAGTGTTTATAGATGCTTATATAAGGTAACACGTTTTATAACATTAAAATATATACATAAATATCAGGGTAATGATTATCTATGAGGGGGAAGGTAAGGGAATGGAATTGGAAGGATAAAAATAATGTTCCAATGTAATTGGTAACATTTTATTTCCTCTTTAAAAACTGGTAAAATATTAACATTTAAGTATCAATAGTAGATATATTGGATGTTCTATTATTCCCTTACTCTATTCTATGTTTGCAATATTTCATAATTTTTAAAAATTAAAAGCAATCCAAATGTCCAATGACACAGGGAATTGGTTACAGTATGGTAAAATTCAAGTGTTACAATAAATTGCAGAATTTCTACTGATGATATGAATACATATATTTTTACACGAAAAGATATCCATGATATTGGATATGCCATGATATTGCCAAATTTTAAAAAGTTGCAAAATAACATATATAAATGCATAAAATAAAGTCATAAATGTACCTATGAAAACTCACATAGTTGGACTATAATCTCTTGGTTGTGGAATTATGTATGATTTTCATATTCTTCTTTATACATGTCCTATATCATCTTAATTTTTATAGTGACCATATATTACTTTTATAATCAGAAAAATATTTTTTCATGGGCAAAAGAATTTAAAAATGACCTTTTTACTGTATCAGACTGAGAAAGCCAGCAAGAAAATCTAATGAAAACTACTAAGTGAACAAACAACAAAAATGCCCAGTAATGAAACAGGGATGTATGCAGGGGAGCTGTGTTGATTTATGGTATCAGATACCTAAGCCTCTGCTGACTTCCAAGGTGATAGGAGAGTAAACAGAAAAAAGCGGGTAGGTCCAAGGATGGTGGAAGAGACTAGGGACCAAACTGTGGGACAAAGGAAAAGAAGCAAGGTTGGATTTTGGGAATTCCAGATAAGATGGGTGGGATACGTGTAGATTTTCCCATCCATTCTTTTCAGGCCCTCCACTTTATGCTCTCTCCCTGCCTCCCCACTTCTAAGTGATAAACTGTCATAATGAAATAATAATTCATTATTTTCTACATCTCTGATTCATAATAAATGAATGAGCAATCATCACTTTTGAAATTAACAGGAAAAGGTTTATTTTATAAGTTCAAAAGTCACTGAAGAAGCATTCTTTGAATATGATCTAAGTTGGTACATTTGAAAATGTCTTTGTATTTTAGAATTCTCATTTTATGTATAGCCAGGTGGTTTACTCCTGATTTTGATGGTGCTATTTCCTTATTTTTCCTTTGAAAAGGAGACTCTGACCTCTGTTTTAGTCTACAAATAGAAGGTGACACTGCAATAGTTAATAGTTCCTAGGAGTGAGGAAGCCAAGCACATTCACCCTTAACCAAGACTTCTTTCTATCACAAAACTGTCACGTGTTCTGGGAGGGAAAATACAGTAGCTGGTACTGAACATCTTCCCTACAAAGATTGCAAAGGGAGTCTCACAAATAAGGCACCGAAACAACCACTTTTCCTTGCAATATTTGCATTTTCCTTCATAGCAAAAAAAAAAATCTCTCTTCTAACCTCAAGCCTTTGCATTAAACAAAATCATTTCTTATAAAATAATCCTAAAACTAACTAGTAAATTAACTTTCAAAGAATAATACAGTTTGTGAAAAATTAACTGGTGATGATATAGGGTATTAATTTAAGAATAATGATGAGGAAAAATAAATCATTTATCATATAAGGAACCTTTTATTTGTACCTTTGTTCTATATATTAGGAATGATAGTCAAGGACAAATCTGCATGTCGTGACCTTTATCCTCTATGCCTTCTCATCCACATAAAGAACTTAGGCTGAGTACCAGATTACAAAAACACTGTACACAATGATCATGGTAAATCTAGCCCAAAGGGTATTTTGCTGAAAACAAGATTTACCATTGATAGGAATACCCAGGAAATCTGATACTAGTCTTACTTATCAGAGATAAACCTTGGTTTGAATTTTTAATAATCATTATTATTCCTTCTACCTATCAAGGCACTTAAAAGTACAGAAACAAGAAACCTAGAAAAGCTTGATCTTCCTGAGACTGGCCTTCAATGTATAACTGAATTACTCCATGATATTGATAATACACACAGAGTCTAGCAAGAAACCTTGCTAGCATTACAAATCTACATGGTAAAATCTTGACTATGCAATAATGATGCTTTAGTAGTTGGTTATTCATTTCAAAAAGGTAAAAATAGAGGCCTATTTTACACTATACAATAAAATAATTCTGGGTACATTAAAGACCTCCTAAGCAAGGAGTCGGGGGCATGGGAAAAATTTACAAATTTTGGACTAAACAGAGGAAAATATTTCAAGACCTCAGGGTAGGAAAGGATTACTTAAGATACAGAAAATGCAAAACATCAAAAAGATGTCTACATTAAAATTTAAATTTCGACATAATTTTAAAAGGCAATTTAAAGTTAAAAGGCACAGCGCTTCCCTGGTGGCATAGTGGTTAAGAATCCACCTAGTTAATGCAGGGGAGACGGGTTCGATCCCTGGTCCGGGAAGATCCCACAAGCCGCGGAGTAACGAAGCCTGTGCGCCACAACTACTGAGCCTGTGCTCTAGAGCCCGTGAGCCACAACTACTGAAGCCCACGTGCCGCAACTACTGAAGCCCAAGCGCCTAGAGCCCGTGTTCTGCAACAAGAGAAGCCACCGCAATGAAAAGCCCGCGCACCATAATGAAGAGTAGCCCTGCTCGCCACAACTAAAGCCTGTGCACAGCAACAAAGACCCAATGCAGCCAAAAATGAATAAATAAATAAAATTTTAAAAAATACATTAACCAATTTAAAAAAATATGAGCTGTTATTAAAAAAAAAGTTAAAAGGCCCAAAGAAGAAAATATTTATAAGGCAATATAAATAAAGGATTAGTGTCTGGTTTCCTACAAATCAGTACTTTAAAAATTAACAAACCAATATAAAAATGAGTTAAAAAAAAAGACAATTCAAACTAAAAGAAACCTGATTGACCAATAATACTATAAAAAGATGCTTGATCTCACTAATAATTCAGGAAATCCCAAGTAAAAGCAGTAAGATACCACTTCATATCCATCAAGTTGGCAAACAATTTTGACAATACCAAGTCTTGGCAAGGATGTGGCAAAAGAGTAACACTTACATGTAGGTTTTTCCTTTAGTGAGGGAGGAGAGGGAATGGGGTTACATCACCAAACCTAGAGGTTAAAGACCTTCTGAAGTGTCTCTTCAGTCCTTCTGAAGTGGACTCTCAGTAATGAACTCCTTGTGAGTATCTAACTCTGGACAATGGCCACACTATACGACCATATCATATTTCATTGCCAGGTCTCTTATAAGGTATTTAGATTTAAAGGAACATACTGATGCCATACATCTTCCCTTTTGACCTGAGCCATTTTTAAAGGAAAAAAAAAAAAGGTTTTCTGGAAAAGGTACCTGCCAAAACAGCCAATTAAAATGTATAACTGAAAACAAAGAGCTTCCCTCAGGTAAAAATATCAAATCTTTCTTTTAAAACTTCTACAACACTAACATGCCGTATTTTAATCCTTGCAAGATTCACATTTTTACATTAAATCTCAAATAGCTAAAATTTTCTTTGCTTACTATTAGCTTAATACTGGGGCATATGTAAATGGCATGTAAACACAGAATTTCAACTGATATGTGTTATATATATCTGATCTCTTATAAATGGTGGAATCCAGTGATACTCTAAAACCTACAGAATACAGAACATAAGCCTACAAAAACCATCCCAACTAAACACTCTGGCCAAAGTTTAAAAGTTAAAATATTTCTCAGCTATGTCTCTTAATAACCATACAATATTTTTAAATTAACTTGGTTATATTTTTAACACAGTCATTTAATTAGTTTTATAGACATTACACTACAGTAAGCCATCTCCACTTTATCATCAAGTCCTCCTTTTAATGATAAGAAGTAGGCTAGTATTTGTGAATTCTGATTCTGGGCAATGGCAAGCCAGTCACATAAATATAAAAGCTACCCATAATGATCCAACAATTTGTTAGAATACTCTCTTTACTATCACTGTATTTTACCTCCTGGGCTCGCCCTATATTGTCACAGTACAAAAGCAGGCAGATATTTAACACTATTTTTTCTCAGGCAGTGAATAAATACAGTTGTCAAAATTCCTTTTAAATGTAAACTAAATTTACAATAACACAGAGGAGCAACAATAAGAATACAGTTATCAGGAGTTTATGGAACTCTTTAAAACAAGCTTACTAAGCAGAAAGGTTCTTCAGTGAAAAGGGATTGTCTGACTCCTTATGCTGAATGGAAGAAAGGATGCCAGTTCAAAAATCACTGGTAATCAGAGAAATGCAAATTAAAAGAAGATAATCCTTTTTGCCCAACAGATTGGCAAAAGTTAAAAAGACTGATAATATCCAGTGTTGGCAAGGGTGTAGGGAAATGGGTATTCTCATACCCATTAGTACAGCTTTCTAGAAAAGTAATTTAGTGTATCTAAGAAAATTTTAGATATACATACCCATGGAATCATCAATTACACTTCCAAATCTCTATCCTAGAGAAATAACTGGACTTTGGATAAGAAACCAAAATATCTGTTAATAGAAAATGACTAATAAACTATGGTCATGCATATTACAGAATATCATACAGTGCTCAACAGGAACATTCTTTTTTTTTTTTTTTTTGGCGGTACGCAGGCCTCTCACCGTTGTGGCCTCTCCCGTTGCGGAGCACAGGCTCCGGACGCGCAGGCTCAGCAGCCATGGCTCACAGGCCCAGCCGCTCCGCGGCATGTGGGATCTTCCCAGACCGGGGCACAAACCCGTGTCCCCTGCATCGGCAGGCGGACTCTCAACCACTGCGCCACCAGGGAAGCCCAAGGAACATTCTTTCCACGGCTGTGGAAAACTCCCTAAGACACAATGCTAATGTGAGGAGTGCAGGGTGTCAGATGCAAAGTAATGCCGTAGTGGATACCTTCCATTCACAATACCCACATCTTTCCCCATGCTAGGAACCCCACCTTCCCAAAGCAGACTAAAACAACAAAAATAACAACAACTACTACTATGTATTGCCCACCCTCCCTCATAGCCAGGTATTTCACTAAAGTATATGGCTAACTATGGAGAACAGTATGGAGGTTCCTTAGAAAAGTAAAAGTGGAACTACCATAAGACCCAGCAATCCCACTACTGGCCATATACCCTGAGAAAACCATAATTCAAAAACACACATGTACCACAATGTTCACTGCAGCACTATTTACAGTAGCCAGGACAACCTAAGTGTCCATCGACAGATGAATGGATAAAGAAGATGAGGCACATATATACAATGGAGTATTACTCAGCCATAAAAAGGAATGAAATTGAGTTACTTGTAATAAGGTGGATGGACCTAGAGTCCATCATACAGAGTGAAGTAAGTCAGAAAGAGAAAACAAATACCGGATGCTAACGCACATATATGGAATCAAAAAACAAAAACAGTACTGATGAACCTAGTGGCAGGGCAGAAATAAAGATGCAGACATAGGGCTTCCCTGGTGGCGCAGTGGTTGAGAGTCCACCTGCTGATGCAGGGGACGCGGGTTCGTGCCCTGGTCCTGGAGAATCCCACATGCCGCAGAGCGGCTGGGCCCGTGAGCCGTGGCCACTGGGCCTGTGCGTCCGGAGCCTGTGCTCCGCAATGGGAGAGGCCACAACAGTGAGAGACCTGCGTACCACAAAAAAAAAAAAAAAAGATGCAGACGTAGAGAATGGACTTGAGGACACAGCAGGGTAAGGGGAAGCTGGGACAAAGTGAGAGAGTAGCACTGACATATATACACTACCAAATGTAAAATGGATGGCTAGTGGGAAGTGGCTGCATTGCACAGGGAGATCAGCTCTGTGCTTTGTGACCTCCTAGAGGGGTGGGATAGGGAGGGTGGTAGGGAGGCTGAAGAAGGAGGGGCTATGGGGATATATGTATACATATAGCTGATTCACTCTGTTGTAGAGCAGAAACTAACACAACATTGTAAAGAAATTATACTCCAATAAAGATATTTTTTAAAAATGGGTGAAGGAAAGAAAGGAAGGAAGGAGGGAAGGAAGGAAGGAAGGAACGAACGAACGAAGGGAGAAAGGAAGAAAGGAAGAAAGGAAGAAAGAAAGAAAGAAAGAAAGAATATGGCTAGTAACTATGTGGTTTAGAGTCTGTCAATTAGAAAAATCCAGGTGTTAGATCTGAGGAAAACAGTTTGGCAAAGGGTATCTCTTTGATTAACTTGGGTAGCAATAGAGGCAGGTTGTTTTAAGACCACAGAGGCTTCCTGATCAGAGACAAGGTGATGTGTTTTTCTCTGGGAGTCACTGGCTGCCATCAATCTTTCATCAAGCCAGTTCTACAAGGTGCTTCTGGGTTTTATTCCTGAAACAGTTTGGAAAATGCTTCTCCAGGCTATGATACTCTGAACATCTTTATCCCTTCATAAATCCCTTTCTAGATAAATTAGCTAGAATGGGTTTCCTTATAAAAATTAAGAAACCTTTCTTATTCACAAATGATAACCATTTATGAACTTCACAAGTTCATAAATTTATGAACTAAAAAGCACTACATATTTAGAAAAGGATCTAAGAGCACATTTAACACCCTGATGCTGAACTCTGAAGAGGAAGTGGTATTAATATGTATAGATGAGGAAGGGGTACAGGAAGGTTTTTTCCTTTTTCCTCTGTATACTTCTTTTCTGTTTAAATATTTTTACAGGGGACTTCCCTGGTGGTCCAGTGGTAGAGAATCCGCCTTCCAATGAAGGGGATGTGGGTTCGATCCCTGATCAGGGAACTAAGATCCCACATGACGCAGGGCAACTGAGCCCACGTGCCACAATTAGAGAGAAGCCCGTGCACTGCAACGAAAGATCCCGCGTGTTGCAGCAACTAAGACCCGACACAGCCAAAAATAAATAAATAAATGTTTTTAAAAAATTTACAATGACAAATAGTTATACAACATTGGGAATTTTTTTAATAATTTAAAATCTTTAAAAAATTAACAACTGATATGTCCCTCTTGGAGACGCCTGCTATCCTAAATGAGAATAACAGTTTTATGGTACTTAAATAAGGAATTTTAAGAAAGTTAGAACAGGAATTCATCTTGGCTGAGAGATACATGTGTCACCAGGAAGGACCCTGAGTCAGACCAAATATGGGCCAAGCAAGATGACTGGCCAGAGACAACTCTGAAACTAACCCCATTACCATAAAACCTGAGACCTCGAGCCAAGTGGTTGAGCAGTTCTCCTGGGTTCCCTTATCCTGCTGCTCTCTACCCGGGCGCCCCTTCCCAATAAAGTCTTTTGCTTTGTCAGTTAAAAAATAAAGAAAGAAAGAACAAACTGAAAACTTTCTGTGGTACATATATACACAATTTCGTGTATTCTAACTTACATAACATAAAAATCTTATATTATCTTAGAATAGGGAAGGAACTTCTAAGCATGACTCCAGAGGTAGAAGGGAAAGATAACAATATTTAACTACATAAACAAAACTTCTGACACTTTAAAATTAAAAGATGAAGGACAAACTGAGAAAAACGATCTGAGGCATATATGGCAAACAATAGATTGGCACTTTTAATATATAAAGTATTCTTACAAATCAATAAGAATGGATATCTTAATTTAAAAATGGGCAAACTGTATTAGCAAAAACTGGACAAGCTAAATATCCACTGTAAAAAAAGTTAAACAAACCAATGTTCAAAAATATACAGTATTTCATGATATGGCAAAACCATGCAGCCACAGCAAATAAAAATGCAGATCCTTGTCTATTAGCATGAAAAGATGTTCTAGATTTACAATAAAGTAAAAAAGGCAGGTAACGAAGTGGCATATTTCTATTAGTATTAAATATAGATTCATTATATATGTACATAAATATATATGCACATAAATATATAAGCACATATATCTGTACCTATATATGCACATGTGTATCTACAAACACACACATGGCACATATTCTAGCAAACAGGTCTGAAATATCATATACCAAATGTTAACAGCAGCTAGTTCAGAATAATACAATCATAGGTGATTTTCACTTTCTTCTTCATACCTTTTGAATAGTCTTTACGAATGAACATGTATAAGTTTTATGATAAGTAATAGAAATATTTTCATTCTTTAAATAAATAAAGAGAAATAAAGATCACTTTATTAAATATCCTGTACCTTTAATTATATATTACTATTTTCTTACCTTTAAACCTTCAGCTGGAAGTCTATAACCAAATCTTGCTGGAAGGTCATCAAATGTCTGAGACACGTTTTCAAAATTATACTAAATATAAAATTAAAAACAATCAAGTTACAACCAATGTACACATAACATTAAAAACAAAAAGTCTGTCAAACTATTTAAGTTGTAATTTCCACGATTTTGATACTATCACAGCTTATCATAATAAAATCAACTTTGTAAATGCACATCCACTAAAATAGAAAGGAATGTATACAATTTACTACATAAACAACTGCTTAAATTGGATTCTGATTTCATGTAAGTATTATTAAACAGAAGCAATAATTCTATAACATTAAACCACCTACTGTTTATCTGAGTTTTTCCCCATAGACAATTCCCTAACAAGAAATTTTCTAGACAGATTATTTTCCAGCAAGAGTTCCATTTTATTTTCTCTATAAGGGTCTGATTTAATAGAAGAGATTTACAGGATTTCTGACAACAGCTTTGAAAGATGCCTTTCCCCCAGAGAAAGGAGTATCAAATCATATTTTAAGATACTGCCATTTTTTAAGTAATCTGAACACTTTTATCCAGGGCTGAACAATGAAAGGACTAAACTCAATGAAATACATACATAGAGCTGAAGGTATCCAAACTCTTTAACAACTTTCCCCTTCCTTATAGATACAGATTCCTATGCTACAATATTTATCAGTCCTCTACCTCTGCTGTGCTTTTAGAAGATAATATAATAATTGTGAAGTGAGCTTGCTGTATTGTTTAAGATGCTATATTCAATGTGCTTTAAAGAAAACAAGAGAAACAAGGAAGATAGATGAACTAAGCAAACATAGTAAACAAGTAACTTTTGAAACACAGGTGAAATTTATATATCAGAAGTTAAGATACTTGTCAGTAAACGATAGGCCAAAGACAGAAAAACTAGAACTCATTTGTTTTGAATATAGATTAAAAGGATGGAAAAAAGCAAGAATGTTATGTACAGACAGCAAAAGATAGAAGGATGAAGCAAACCTTAAATATTCACAAAGCATGGATTAGGTCACACATCCAGATAGATAGCTATGTGGTCCTTAAATCAAACACCCACTGCTGATCCTTATTCTAGCCTCATGTGCCACCTGCCTGAGACACCCGGATAAACAGCCCTGTAGGTTAACAGCCAACTACAGCTGTGTTCAGATGTAAGTACCTCAAGCCTCTCCAACAGAGCAAGCAAACACTGGATCCAGACACCTTCCATCTGTCAAGTCCCCTTGCTCATCCTCAACTCAGGTCCTGGTTACCACACTGTCACCAGGGAAAACTGATGCAGCATAGAGACTAGACAAACTAAAAACAGAAAATACAGGATTCAGGTAGTGTGGCTCTTGCCTCCCACTTGCATCCTAACCTGAGTGTATTAACATACCCATCTTTTACCTATGCTTCTCACTGTATGTTTGTAATTAATTCAATAAATCGTATGATTCAAGCATCTGAATTTGATTGTTGAAACTAGCCATTCTTTTACCTCTGGGATAATCAGCCTGGCAGTATACCTGGAGGCCAGCAATGCTTCAGAGTAATTTCCTACTTTAAAAATAATTCATATTTGCAGAGTGCTCTATGGTTTACAAAATGCATTAGAGTCAAAAAGTGCTTTCATATTCATTACCACAATGTATCATTTAATCTCTTAATTAAAACATCTTTCTTAATTGATTCAATTAAATTATGATCAGCTTTGAACTTGACAAAGTCATTTAACTCCTCCAAGGCCAAAGACAACACTGTAAAATAAGTAAATAGATCTAGATCAACATAGACAAACCAAAAAAAAAAAAATACAGATGTGTACAGGCAGTACTTTTTTAAAAATGTACTTTTAAAATTTGGAAATGGATAGGACCTGCGGGTGGAAGGGGAGAGGCAGCACATCCGAATGGGGGCCTCTGGAGTGTGGAGTTCCGGAGTTTGGAAGTTCATAAATAATTCATATGGTCTTTGAGGAAACTTCTCGAGGTGACAAACCCAGATTGCACGCAAGCAGTCAGTTTGGTTGTGGAAAGCTGTGTGGCTGACAGGGTATTGGTGCTCTGGCCGGGTGTCAGGCCTCAGCCTCTGATGTGGGAGAGCCAAGTTCAGGACTTTGGACCACCAGAGACCTCCCCGCCCCATGTAACATCAATCGGTGAGAGCTCTCCCAGAGATCTCTGTCTCAAAGCTAAGACCCAGCTCTACTCAACAGCCAGCAAGCTCCAGTGCTGGACACCCCATGCTGAACAACTAGCAGAACAGGAACACAACCCCACCCATTAGCAGAGAGGCTGCCTAAAATCATAATAAGTTCACAGACACCCCAAAACACACCACCAGATGCGGTCCTACCCACCAGAAAGACAAGATCCAGCCTCATCCACCAGAACACAGGCACCAGTCCCCTCCACCAGGAAGCCTACACAACCCACTGAACCAGCCTTACCCAATGGGGGCAGACACCAAAAACAATGAGAACTGGGAACCTGCAGCCTGTGAAAAGGAAAAGGAGACCCCAAACATAGTAAGTTAAGCAAAATGAGAAGACGGAAAAATACACAGCACATGAAGGAGCAAGGTAAAAACACACCAGACCAAACAAATGAAGAGGAAGTAAGCAGTCTACCTGAAAAAGAATTCAGAGTAATGATAGTAAAGATGATCCAAAATCTTGGAAAAAGAATGGAGAAAATACAAGAAATGTTTAACAAGGACCTAGAAGAACTAAAGAGCAAACAAACGATGAACACCACAATAAATGAAATTTAAAATTCTCTAGAAGGAATCAATAGCAGAATAACTGAAGCAGAAGAATGGATAAGTGACTTGGAAGATAAAATAGTGGAAATAATTACCGCAGGGCTTCCCTGGTGGCGCAGTGGTTGAGAATCTGCCTGCCAATGCAGGGGACACGGGTTCAAGCCATGGTCTGGGAGGATCCCACATGCCGTGGAGCAACTAGGCCCGTGAGCCACAACTACTGAGCCTGCGCGTCTGGAGCCTGTGCTCCGCAACAAGAGAGGCCGAGATAGTGAGAGGCCTGCGAACCATGATGAAGAGTGGCCTGCACTTGCCACAACTAGTGAAAGCCCTCGCACAGAAACGAAGACCCAACACAGCAAAAATAAATTGATTAATGAACTCCTACCCCCAACATCTTAAAAAAAAAAGTCACTGGAATCAGGACAAAAATATAATAATAATAATAATTACCGCAGAGCAGAATAAAGAAAAAAGAATGAAAAGAATTAAGGACAATCTCAGAGACCTCTGGGACAACATTAAACACACCAACATTCAAATTATAGGGGTCCCAGAAGAAGAAGAGAAGAAGAAAGGGATTGAGAAAATATTTAAAGAGATTATAGTTGAAAACTTCCCCAATATGGGAAAGGAAATAATCAAGTTCAGGAGTGCAGAGAGGCCCATACAGGATAAATCCAAGAAGAAACACACCAAGACACATATTGATCAAAATATCAAAAATTAAATACAAAGAAAAAATATTAAAAGCAGCAAGGGAAAAGCAGCAAATAACACACAAGGGAATCCCCATATGGTTAACAGCTGATCTTTCAGCAGAAACTCTGCAAGCCAGAAGGGACTGGCAGGACATATTTAAAGTGATGAAAAGGAAAAACCTACAACCAAGATTACTCTACCCAGCAAGGATCTCATCCAGATTTGACAGAGAAATTAAAACCTTTACAGAGAAGCAAAAGCTAAGAGAATTGAGCAGCACAAAACCAGCTTTACAACAAATGCTAAAGGAACTTCTCTAGGCAGGAAACCAAGAGAAGGAAAAGATCTACAATAACAAGCCCAAAACAATTAAGAAAATGGTAATAGGGACATACATATCAATAATGACCTTAAATATAAATGGATTAAATGCTCCAACCAAAAGACACAAATTGGCTGGATGGATACAAAAACAAGACCCGTATATATGCTGTCTACAAGAGACCCACTTCAGACCTAGGGATACACAGAGACTGAAAGTGAGGGGATGAAAAAAGATATTCCATGCAAATAGAAATCAAAAGAAAGCTGGAGTAGCAATTCTCATATCAGACAAAATAGACTTTAAAATAAAGACTATTACAAGAGACAAAGAAGGACACTACATAATGATCAAGGGATCAATCCAAGAAGAAGATATAACAATTGGAAATATTTATGCACCCAACATAGGAGCACCTCAATACATAAGGCAAATGCTAACAGCCATAAAAGGGGAAAACAACAGTAACACAATAATAGTAGGGGACTTTAACACCCCACTTTCACCAATGGACAGATCATCAAAAATGTAAATCAATAAGCAAACACAGGCTTTAAATGACACATTAAACAAGATGGACTTAATTGATATTTAAAGAACATACCATCCGAAAACAACAGAATACACTTTCTTCTCAAGTGCTCATGGAACATTCTCCAGGATAGATCATATATTGGGTCACATATCAAGCCTTGATAAATTTAAGAAAACTGAAATCGTATTAAGTATCTCTTCCAACCACAATGCTATAAGACTAGATATCAATTACAGAGAAAAAAATTGTAAAAAATACAAACACATGGAAGCTAAACAATATACTACTAAATAACCAAGAGATCACTGAAGAAAGCAAAGAGGAGAGCTTCCCTGGTGGCACAGTGGTTGAGAGTCCGCCTGCCAATGTAGGGGACACGGGTTCGTGCCCCGGTCCGGGAAGATCCCACATGCCGTGGAGCGGCTGGGTCCATGAGCCATGGCCACTGAGCCTGCGCGTCTGGAGCCTGTGCTCCGCAACGGGAGAGGCCGCAACAGTGAGAGGCCCGCGTACCACAAAAAAAAAATAAAATAAAGAAAGCAAAGAGGAAATTAAAAAAAAACCTAGAAACAAATGACAATGAAAACAGGATGACCCAAAACCTATGGGATGCAGCAAAAGCAGTTCTAAGAGGGACGTCTATAGCAATACAATCCTACCTCAAGAAACAAGAAAAATCTCAAAAAACCAACCTAACCTTACACCTAAAGCAATTAGAGAAAGAAGCACAAAAAAACCCCAAAGTTAGCAGAGGAAAGAAATCATAAAGATCAGATCAGAAATAAATGAAAAAGAAATGAAGGAAATGATACCAAAGATCAATAAAACCAAAAGCTGGTTCTTTGAGAAGATAAACAAAATTGGTAAACCATTAGCCAGACTCATCAGGAAAAAAAGGGGAAAGACTCAAATCAATAGACTTAGAAATGAAAAAGAAGTAACAACCGACACTGCAGAAATACAAAGGATCATGAGCGATTACTACAAGCAACTATATGCCAATCAAATGGACAACCTGGAAGAAATGGACAAATTCTTAGATAAACAAAACCTTCTGAGACTGAACCAGGAAGAAATAGAAAATATAAACAGACCAATCACAAGCACTGAAATAGAAACTGTCATTAAAAATCTTCCAACAAACAAAAGCCCAGGACCAGATGGCTTCACAAGAAAATTCTATCAAACATTTAAAGAAGAGCTAACACCTATCCTTCTCAAGCTCTTCCAAAATATAGCAGAGGGAGGAACACTCGCAAACTCATTTTATGAGGCCACCATCACCCAGATACCAAAACCAGACAAAGATGTCACAAAAAGGGACTTCCCTGGTGGCACAGTGGTTAAGAATCTGCCTGCCAATGCAGGGGACACGGGTTCAAGCCTTGGTCCGAGGATGCCACATGCCACAGGGGAACTAAGCCCGTGCACCACAACTACTGAAGCCCGTGCACCCACAGCCCATGCTTCGCAACAAGAGAAGCCACCGCAGTGAGAAGCCTGTGCACCACACAAAGAGTAACGCTGCTCGCCGCAACTAGAGGCAGCCCAAGAACAGTAACAAAGACCCACTGCAGCTAAAAATAAAATATAAATAAATTAATTTTTTAAAAAAAGACATCACAAAAAAAGAAAACTACAGGCCAGTATCACTGATGAACACAGATGCAAAAATCCTCAACAAAATACTAGCAAACAGAATCCAACAGCACATTAAGAGGATCATACACCATTATCAAGTGGGGTTTATCCCAGGAATGCAAGGATTCTTCAATATACGCAAATCAATCAATGTGATACACGATATTAACAACTTGAAGGATAAAAACCATATGATCATTTCAATAGATGCAGAAAAAGCTTTTGACAAAATTCAACACCCATTTATAATAAAAACCCTATAGAAAGTAGGCATAGAGGGAACGTACCTCAACATAACAAAGGCCATAAATGACAAACCCACAGCCAACATCCTTCTCAGTGATGAAAAACTAAAACCATTTCTACTAAGATCAGGAGCAAGACAAGGTTGCCCACTCTCACTACTATTATTCAACATAGTTCTGGAAGTTTTAGCAACAGCAATCAGCGAAGAAAAAGAAATCAAAGGAATCCAGATCGGAAAAGAGGAGTAAAACTGTCACTGTTTGCAAATGACATGATACTATACACAGAGAATCCTAAAGATGCTACCAGAAAACTACTAGAGTTACTCAATGAATTTGGTAAAGTAGCAGGATACAAAATGAATGCACAGAAATCTCTTGCATTCCTATACACTAATGATGCAAAATCTGAAAGAGAAATTAAGGAAACACTCTCATTTACCACTGCAACAAAAAGAATAAGATATCTAGGAATAAACCTACCTAAGGAGACAAAAGACCTGTATGCAGAAAACTATATGATGCTGATGAAAGAAATTAAAGATGATACAAACATATGGAGAGATATACCATGTTCTTGGATTGAAAGAATCAACATTGTGAAAATGACTATACTACCCAAAGCAATCTACAGATTCAATGCAATCCCTATCAAACTACCAATGGCATTTTTCTCAGAACTAGAACAAAAAATTTCACAATTTGTATGGAAACACAAAAGACCCCGAATAGCCAAAGCAATCTTGAGAAAGAAAAATGGAGCTGGAGGAATCAGGCTCCCTGAATTCAGACTATACTACAAAGCTACAGTAATCAAGATAGTATGGTACTGGCACAAAAACAGATATATAAAACAATGGAACAGGATAGAAAGCCCAAAGATAAACCCACACACACATGGTCACCTTATCTTTGAGAACGGAGGCAAGAATATACAATGGAGAAAAGACAGTCTCTTCAATAAGTGGTGCTGGGAAAACTGGACAGCTACATGTAAAAGAATGAAATTGGAACACTCCCTAACACCATACACAAAAATAAACTCAAAATGGATTAAAGACCCAATGTAAGGCCAGACACTATAAAACTCTTAGAGGAAAACATATGCAGAACACTCTATGACATAAATCACAGCAAGATCCTTTTTTGACCTACCTTTTTTGATAGGGAGCGTGGGAGGGAGCCGCAAGAGGGAGGGGATATGGGGATATATGTATACATATAGCTGATTCACTTTGTTATACAGCAGAAACGAACACAACATTGTAAAGCAATTATACTCCAATAAAGATGTTTAAAAAAAAGGTGTACATAATATTTTTTTTTTAATTTTAAGTTTTGGAAATAAAAACTAAGAAAACTAAAAAGAGTTCTTCCCACTTTCCTTGCTTTATTGATAGAGAAAGAATTTATGGGTGGGTTTTATAAACTTATGAGCTTTAGGTCTCTTTTTGGTGATGGAACTAACTCCTTTTCCATGTCAATGTTTCCCTGAGTTGCTGAATTTGACTGACTTTTTACTGCACCTGCGGATGGATCAAGGGAGGTCGTTTGGTGGGAAGGACAGCCTATAGATCACAGGACATAGAGCAATGATTCTAAGTGAGTCTACTAGAAACATTTCTAATTGTGTGGGGTAAAGTTATCTTTTTCATTTTGGTTTCAATGGATTGAATGACTTTTCACACTTACTATTGATTTGAAATTAGGTCAGAGAATGTTAACTAGATTCTTATGTAGATTGCTGGTTTGGGTTATATCTCGAGAATTAGTACTAATGCATTTGTTTGATTATCATGATAATTATACTCTTTCTTCCCATTTTAGGAAATTATTCCAGAGACAAGATCACAATAAATTATGTTTAAGTTGAAAAATAAACAAATTAGGAAATGGAAAATCTACAACTGTACTAAAGTACTCTTTTATCACTTCCTATTACTTTTATTACTTCTTATTACTGAGTTCACTTTTTTGGTTAGAATTTCATAAATAAAATATCTAGCTTGAACTACAGTACTTGTAACACTGACTTGGAACAAGTTTTGTTATCGAGTGAGGCTCATTTTGAAACTGCTTTGCCTTTCCTCAGGAATGCAGTTGTTAACTTTGCTCACACTGCTTTTTACAATCACATTGTTTAAATTAAAAAAAAAAAAAGTTTCTATCATGAACAAGACAAACAGAAACATCTTTAATACAAAAGTGCTTTCTTTTTTAGTATGGTGGGGGGCAGGAGGAATGCTGCTGCTCATGAAATTAAACCACACTCACTGTTAAAATTTTTGAAACAGAAAAAAAATTATTCCTCTCTGGAATCCCACTCTCAAAGATTACCACGTTGCGACTTTACTTATTTTGAAGAGGTCTTTTCCTAACCAGTTCTCCTCTTTGACAGCAGCCTTAACAGAAGATTTAATTCAATTCAGAAAGTAACAAATAGCTAACAATTATGGAGCATTTATGACATCATGCTAAACACCTGACAGGTATTCACTTATTTAAACCTTATGACAATCCTATAAAGTCAGCCACTATTATCATCATCCTCATTTTACAGATTGACTACAGAATAAAAATACTCCGCTTGAAAATAACTTGCTCTAGTAAATAAGAACCAGGATTCTAATCCAGGCAGTGTGGCCTCAGATCCCTGGCTCTTAACCCATTGCCCTACACTCTCTCTCCTCCAATCTCATTTTCATAAGTAAATTGAAATTTAAGAGATGTTAGGTAATTTGCCCAAGGTCATGGAGCTACAGAGTGGTAGAACTGGAATTCAACCCAGTCTGTAACTCCCATTGCTGGAGCTCTTAACTACTTTGCTATATAATCCAATCCATTCACACCACCAACCACTGGGTGCTTCTCTCCTAACTCTGCCCACTGACCCCCACAAACACCTACCAAGCAACGAAATCTCTAACAAATCCCTACAACAGAATCAAACATGCTCCTGCCAATTCTAAAGCTCCATGTTTCTAAATATGAACCTACATAATTAATAACTTCATATTTCCTTTAAGGGTTAAAGAAAAGAGAAGCAATAAGAGATGGAAAGAGAATGAATTGCTAATTTAAAAATCCCAATAATCTAAAGTTCCAAGGAATAAATGCTATTAAAAGAAAATATGAAGGACTTCCCTGGTGGTCCAGTGGTTAAGACTCTGCACTTCCACTGCAGGGTGCACAGGTTCGATCCCTGGTCAAGGAACTAAGATACTGCATGCTGTGAGGCACAGCCAAAAAAAATTTTTTTAAAAAGAAAAGAAAAGAAAGAAAAGAAAATATGAAAGAACTAAATCTCCAAGGAAAAGCTATTAATCAACTCAAATATTTATTGAATTCCTACTGTGTAACTCTTACTAGGTACCAGAAACAAAGTTTAGTAAGACACAGTCCTGCCTTCCAGGTACCCATCCCATAATCTAAGGGGCTTACTGACTAGTCAGCAACACACTATATAGTAGCATCTCCATATCCTCTTAAAACTCACCAACCAGTTGGACAAATACTGTTGTCAGGGAATTAACAGTCAAGTGGGAGAATTCAACTGCCAAAAATAAAATCATTTGGCATACCAATAGCATGACTGAAACTGACTTTATCTTTTCAAAAGCAACATCTTAATACCTGTCCAAAATAGAACTAGAATCAACCTGATATCCAACATACTTCAATTTTATTATTACAAACCCAGATTTCAGGGGTGTTCTTATTCAGCTAAAAGAAAGAGCTAATATTTTCTACCTCTTGACGCACTTCCTTTGAATGACTGTGTTACCACATCTAGTTCCTCTGCCTTAATTTTTAGTTCGCCTTTTTCCTAGTTACATGACTCCACAGCCCACTTCCCACCAGCTATCTCTGCATTCCTGTCAGCCTCTATCTTTAGTGTCAACATAAAGACCAGATTTAAGCAGCTCTCAGGGATAGTTCCTTTCACTAGATGACAACATACATTCCACACCTACCTGCCTGAGGCACAGGGAACACTGCTGGCAGGGACTGATTATTCTTCTATATCTTTTTGTTTTGTATCTACGTTAAAAAATACAACTTAGGCAGTCACATACACTGCTCGAGTGAGTGAAAGATGATGAGAATGTTAATTATAAAGAAGATAACAAAGATAAAACATTTACTATGTGTCAGATACTGTTCTAAGCAGTTTACCTTATTTAATCATCACTACAACACTCCAGTTTACAAATTAAAAAATGGAGGTATTTATAGTGACTAAGTAATTTGATCCATATCACATAGCTAGTCAAGTTCCCAGAGCAGTCCACTGAAAATCATTTAACCCATCACGTAGCTGAACCACAGAATAACAGTTCACTTCAGGTGAAAAAGAAAGAAGACAAGGAGTGGCAGATGTTAGAATCAACAGAGGAAAAAAAGAGAGAGAGAGAATGAAAGAAAACAAAGGAGAAAAGAGAAACAAGGAGAACTCCATTTCCTGTTCAGTCTATAAATCCTCTACCTCATTTCAAAAGTCATCCTAAGACTATTCCAAGGACTTCGGGGACCAATTTGAAGAAGAGATCTGAATAGCAATGGACTCAGTCCTTTAAAGGTTCTACTTCCACTCCATCTCAAAAAGATCCAGACTATTCTAGAAAAATCTAATCAACCAGTTTCCTACTAAAGAGGGTAACACAGGGTGAGAAATCTCATAGGGATTAGATTTGCTATGCCCTCAAAAAGCTACGGTATAGAAAACAGCCTGGCTCTCTTAAGTTCTACAATGATTCTAGGCCCTTCCACAAGAGCTACAGTATGAAAAAGCATGGCTGAGGACCACATTAAGCTTTGGTCAGCAACAATTCTGGCCCTTCTATTTCTCACTTAATGTCATTAAGCAAATCGCTTGCACCCAGAAAGAAAAACCAGTAAATCCTTTGCATAGCACCTAGAGTATAGGCGTACACACACACACATCACACGTACAGATACAGTTAATTCTTCTTTTCTAGCTTCACATAAATGAGAAATAGGAAATATATACACTTTCTAGTGTAGAGGACAGTAAGACAGCAGCCCAGAAAGGACTACAAAGGTTTTGAGGAGCAACCTTCTTCTCTAAAAACTCTGCTATTCACCATCAAACGTAAGGCCATTATGCTGCCTGTATCTGCCTCACAAGATGCGGTGTTGCTCCAGGACCTTGCTTCAGACATACATCATGGGAGACTTACAGAGGAATACCCAAGCCCCAACTCTCCCATCCTTTCCCCAAGTTCAGAGGACTTGGCTTAAGTACCTACTGTTAAGGACTGAATGCTTGTGTCCCCCCAAAATTCATATATTGAAGCCCTAAGGAAACGTGATAGTCCTAGGAAGTGAGGTCTTTGGGAGGTAATTAGGTTTAGGTGAGGTTATGAGGGTGGAGTCACCATGATGGTATTTGTGTCCTTATAAGAAGAGAAATATATATTAGAGCTTCCTGCTTCTGTCACCACGTGAGGACACAGCAGCAAGGTGGCCATCTGTAAGCCAGGAAGAGGGCCTTCACCAAGAACTGAATCTGCTGGCACCTGGATCTCGGACTTCCCAGGTTCCAGAACTGACCATATGGAGGAAATGTCTGAGGAAATGGTGAAATGAAAGAGATAATTTGTGAACTTGGCTGAAAGGCTACACAATTGGTCTGAAAGTTTTTTCAAACTGTCACAAATCTAAAAAAAAAAAAAATTCCAGTATATTCACTGGAAAAAATTTGCATGTAAGTGGAACCACGCAGTTCAAACCTGTGCTGTTCAAGGGTCGACGGTATAAAGAAAACTCCAGGTTCAGAGTCGATTGATGGCAGAAAACCAGAGTGAACAGTCTAGATGCAAGCCAAGCTCTCAAGATTAAAAAGTCAAGATGGAAGGAAAAACTCATCAGGTTTTTGGTGACCCTCAGCAGAATTCGTCCAAATGGAAGCCTGTCCAATAAGAAGAGCAAATCTACAGGTCTGTGAGGAACCATTACACCAATGTCCATAGTGGCTGCACCATTTTATATTCACACCAACAATACCAAGGGTTCCAGTTTCTCCACATGTTTGTCAATACTTATTTTCTGGGTTTTGATAACAGCCATCCTAATGGTTATGATAACAGCCATCCTAATGGTTATGATATGATATCTCATTGTGGTTTTGATTTGCATTTCTCTAATAATTAGTGATTTGAACATTTTTTCTTGTGCTTACTGGCCATTTGTACATCTTCTTTGGAGAACTGACTATTCAATTTTTTTGTCCATGTTTAAATCTAGTTGTTTATTTTTTTTGTTGTTAAACAGTAGGAGTTCTTTATATATTCTAGATGTTACCTCCTAATTAGGTATATGATTTGCAAATATTTTCTCCCATTCCATGGGTTTCCTCTTCACTCTCTTGATATGTTCTTTGAATGCACAAATGTTTTAAATTTTGATGTAGTCCAATTTATCTATTTTTTTTCTTTTTATACCTGTGTTTTTGGTGTTATAGCCAAGAAATCATTGCCAAATCCAAACTCATTAAGTTTTTCCCATATGTTTTCTCCTAAGTGTTTTTTTAGTATTAGCTCAGCTCTTATGTTTAGGTCTTGATTCACTTTAAGTTAATCTTTTGTATATGGTGTAAGGTACGAGCTCAACTTCATTCTTTTGCATGTGAATATTCAATTTTCCTGGCACCATTTGCTGAAAAAATATGGAACACTTTACAAATTTCCATGTTATACCTGTGCAGGCGCCATGCTAATCTTCTCTATATCATTCCAATTTTAGTTTATGTGCTACCAAAATGAGCATTAGATGTCTTTCAAAGTTAAAATTTTCTTTTGGATTTCTCAAAGAGCCCCTGGAAAATCACAATGATTTATACATTTATCTTACAAAAAGAGACATGCCAGAAATATTTTAGGTTATTTTGATATGCTTTATACTCCTGAACTAGCTCATCACTATATAAGGAATTCATGAGAATTATCAAATGAAAAGATAATTTTGTACAGATTAAATGTTATTCATATAAAATTTTCTGAGATTGTACATCGTGCAAAATAAACTGACAGGATCAAGAGATTTGTTAATGCCTTCGTTGTCCATGATGTAATCTAAACCAAGGAAAAGTATTAATAAAACTCTTAAGAATGGAAAAGAAAAGAGATAAGACCATTATGCTTCTCTTCTGACTCATTAATGTTAACTTCAGGTTGAAATTTTCTATGGACATCTTGTACAATTTTTTAACATATCACTATCAAAGTCATTACAGATACACCAATTACCAAGAAAAACAGTAAGATTCTACATAAAACACACAGCATTTAAATATATGTGCTCATCAGCACTCAAGACAGCACACACTCTCAAGAGCAACAACATTTATCACGTACTTATTGTACATGAGACCTTATTAAACATCAAGCAATAAAATAATGAGCAAGGTCCCCCACTTTCAAGTAATAGCTATGCACGTGCACCTGTATGTTTGTAAACACTTTGTAAGATTCCATTATTTTGTTATTGTATAACTCTCCATTATTTAGGTCTTTTTAAAAACTTTTAAGAGATGTTTTTAGGCATGAATAAATTTTACTGTTTAAATTTACTTACTGCTAAAATGTCCGCTTCTACAGGCAGTAGGTTTAGGAATGCAAAGAGCTGGACAGTCAAGATGGTATAGACTTGTGTGGCCGACAGCATGAGCATCCCGATGGAGAGCAGCATCTCGCTGTAAAATCACCTGGAAGACAAGTAGATGAGTAACAATAAGTTCTGGTGCATTGTCCTTGAAAATAAGTTATTTGATATATTAGTTCCTGATGTCCAAAAATATCTCTTAATTACAAACATGGATTAAGATTAAAATGAAACTTGTATTTCAAAAGCACAATTGTTTACACAGATTTGGACATTTAGGTAAACACCCAGTGTTAGTCAATACCTACATAACTCATGGTGACTAAGTTCTATATTTTAGCCACAAAATAAAGATACTCCCACAGTTCTCAGTTTATAGTACAGCTTGTCTACCAACTCAACTATGGGACAAGCAAGATTTCAATCAAAATAATTATTAAAAATGCACAAGCACCTTTGATTTAAAATTTTTTAGAAAGAATTTTATAATTTGTAAATTTACTTTTTGTTTATTCTTGAATATTGTACCCACAGTAGCGTACTTTTTTTAAATGGCCATTTATTATAAAGTAATACTTTTTGCCCTTTTCCTCCTAGCAATATATACATACCTTTCTGCCTCTCTACATCCCAATGGCAATAGTGCAGCTACCTCTCCCAACCTCACCCAATTCTCTACATGAATCCCTATCTATCTTACAGCAAAAAGGTACCATGAAAGAACTCAATGTCAACCAAGTAAGTAACAAAATTCTCATTGGTAAGCCTCAACCAATTGTATAACATACTTCTTAAGTGGTGAGAATGAAGTTTACAAAGACAAGAGCCTTTATAATAAATTATTTCATTAAATACCACAAATTCATGTAATAGCAATTTTGATGATGATTGCTGTTGGTAAAGCTCTGGACTTAGAGACTACCAGAGAGACTCACAATGACTCTTTGACACACACTGAAAGAGAGATACCTTGAATAATTTTTGAACTACCATCTTACAAAGCCATTAATAACAGAGATGAAATAAAGGTGAAAATACGTTAAACATATAGATCTATCCCAGAGACAGAAAGTAAATTAGTGGTTGCCTGGGGATGGGAGTAAGAATCAGGCAGAGAGGGGGGACAAATAGAAATGGGAATGACCACTCATGGAAATGGGGTTTCTTTTCGGGATGATGAAAATGTTCTAAAATTAGATTGCGCCGATGATTGCACAACTCTACAAATAAACTAAAAATCACTGCACTTTTTACTTTAAATGGGTAAATTTTATGGTGTATCATATCTCAATAAAGCTGTTTTTAAAATGCATAGATTTGTTGGTATTAGTTTCTTAAGTAAAATACATTTGATAATATAGCTCTGTTGAGAAAAGAGTTAACACAGCAGGTCTGAGACTGCTATCCTTAGAAAGGCCTGCTTACAAGGTTGGCCCTTTGCTGGCATCTGAGGACTTAAGATTTCAGGAGGGTTCCCATCATTCTCTGATAAGAACAGCTCATTGTGCCTGAATTCTGCAAACAATGTGGTTTATGTTGAATACCTACTTTCTTTCTGGGAGTCTGAAATTTTGGTATATGCTAGGTGGAGGGTGCCTACCTGAATAGCCCCCAATATAAACCCTGGGCACTGAATCTCTAATGAGCTCCCCTGGTAGACATTTCACATGTGTCATCATAACTCACTGCTGAGAAGTTAAGCGTATCCCCTGAGACTCCACTGAGAGAGACTCTTAAAAGCTCACACCTGGTTTTCTCTGGATTTTACCCCATGTGCCTTTTCCCTTTGCCAACTCTGCTTTGTATCCTTTCACTGTAATAAATCATAGTCATGAGTACAATCATATGCTGAGTCCTGTGAGTCCTTCTAGTGAATCACTGAACTTGGGGGTGGTCTTGGGGACCCCCATCATAACCACATTATACAATTTCTAGGCAGAAATCATACCATAAAAACATATAAATCCTTATAAAATAAGGTATAGTTGCTACTAAATTTTGCTAGAAAAAATAAATACACAGTATTTTGACCACTGACCTGTTTGGGAAACTTAACCTGAATAAGAACTATGACTTCCCTTGTAAAGTTTTGGAATTCCCAGCTAACTTTAGGGGAGCGAGATGAACTGAGAGCTTAGAGGTGAAATAACTCTTAAGGACAGGAATGATAATAAGCACAACAACTATAACTGACCACTTACTAACCGGACATTGCTCTAAGCATGTTGTTGAATTTAAGTCATCTAATCCTAACAACACCCTATAAGGTATCATTTCATAGTTGGGGAAAACTTAGGCCCTATTAGGGAACTTGTCCAAGATCAAATAATGAATAATAGCAGAGCCAGTATTCAAACCCAGGCAGTTGATGTCCAAAAGGTAGAGTAATGGATCTATGCTTACACAGGTACTCAAGGGCTTCAAACCAATGTTCATGGCACAGCAGCCACTGGAGTATTTACTTCTTTTGCTCTGTGTGTGTGTGTGTGTGTGTGTGTGCGCTTAATAATACGCAGTGGGTTTTGGTTATACTTTTTATTGCCTTTTTTAAAATAACACATTCAGGACTTTTTAAAGTCTCTATTTACAAAACTAATTCTTGTTCATTGTAGAAAATGTGTGAAAAATTAAAATCACTCATAATCACCAAATAAAAGAATAACCAGTGTCCATATTTTGAGGTATAACCTCCTATTCTTTTAGTTATGTGTAAATTCAAATATATATTTAGCAAAATTGGGATACACTATAGATGTTTTGTTAACTATTCTCTTCACTTACTGTATTATGAATATTTTCCTAATTCATTACTATATTTGAAAAAATTAAAACTTTCAAACCCTGTACCATAACATCCCTTCAAGAACCCTTACAGACAGCAGTCCATGAGACCCGCTAGGGCTTCCACCCCTTTCAAACACTACTTTTTAAAAAAATCTATCTCATATACTAGGTTCCCATATAAGACTTTGATATACAAAATGAAAACTACTGGTCTAAAACAGGATGTATAATGACCACATGATATTTCGTATAAATGTTCTATAATGGATTTAATGGAATCCATATTGTTGGAGATTGAATTTGCTTCTTCTTATAAACTCTGCAGTAAATATTCTTCTAGTTAAACCTTACAGGTACGTCCTTAATTTTTTTAGATTAAAGTCACAGAAGTGAGTGGTAGTAGTATAACTGTGGTAAGGAATATGAGATCTAGTATTAGACAGACCTAAGTTTATATCTCAGCACTGCCACATGCTAACAGTGTGATTCTGAGGCAAAATTATTAAATTGCTTCATCTGTAAAAGAAGATTATTTAGGATTTAAAAGACAACTGTGGTGAATAAATACAAAAATGCATATAAGGACTTAACACAACAGTGAAATACAGGAGGAAAAGAGTTTGGGTGGTGATGCCAGTAGATGAGGGAGAAAATACAGAAGGAGAACTACAGTTAGTGGAAGTGAGAGCAATTTGGTAATTTTTTCACTTAATGTTTATAAAACATTCTAGTGGACATGTAAACAGTGATAAATAGAAGTCAGGAGCTCTACCCAAGACATAAGAGAGATTTAGGAATCATCAACAAACAGGTGATAACTAAAGTGATCTTAATGTAAAAGTAAAAATTAAAAAGAGAAGAGGGCTAAAGAAAACTGTCTAAATTTAGGTAGAAACAGAAAGCAGAGAAAAGAAAGAAAGATTGATTTCACAAAAGACTAGAAAAAAAAAGAACTTTAAAATGAATGTGGGGGAAGGAAGGCAGTTAGTCAACAGAAGTAAATGTTGGAGAAGAGACAAAAAGGTCTACAATTTTCACATTTTAAGAGTCTGTCCAGGGAATTCCCTCGCGGTCAGCGGTCAGGACTCCGTGCTTTCACTGCGGAGGGCCCGGGTTTGATCACTGGTCGGGGAACTAAGATCCCACATGCCACGCAGTGTGGCCAAAAAGAAAAATTGTTTAAAAAAAAAAAAGAGTCTGTCCAAACTAAACAATTTAAGTTTCCAGTAATCGAACAGGTGCCCTTGCTCTTGCTCTGATCAGCTCACTGTTTCAAGAATGCACCCTGCTGTTGCCAGCACTAAATCTTTATTCGTGTATTATCCAGAAACTAAAATATACTCTACCTACAAAGGAAAAACTATGAATCCTATAAAATCGCATGCAAAATTTTATGTATGTACAGATACATGCAGTTTCTTGGAAAAGGTCCATGGTTGTTAATGCAGTCTCCAAAAAAAAGCACAATAGGGTTTTTTTGTTGTTAAATCTTCCCTTCTCCAAGAAGTTTTCTGCAAGGAAAGGTTAAACAAGCTTAAATCCTTTGTTACTTTCTCCCAGCACTTAAACTACTGGGTTGGGATAAATATAGACTGTCAACTGTATCACTAGGCAACATTATTTATTGTAAAAATGACTTTCTAATTGGTGAAAACTGTAAAGACTATATGTAGGTTAACTGTAAAAATCCTTGAGAGACACCAAACAGGTTTCTAGAGATGTATCCATTCCCACCATCTCTGATCATACCTAATTTTGCCTTCTTTGACAAAATTGTACTACTAATTATAAACAAACATTTTATCTTAAATTAGCTACTTGACTCTGTCTAAAGGGTTTTCCAACTGGCAAATTCTCATTCTACTTTTCATCAGTCTATATCACCTAAGATGTATTCTTGCCAAAATTATTTTAACCCAGTTCTAACAAGCCTTTAGCTCTAACTTCCAGTTTACAAGAAATATATGGAATAGAATTAAATAAGTAAAATAAAATGGATGTGTTACTTGAGGGCACTGCACCAATTCCTATAAAATTAAATGGAATAAACAAAGCAGTGTAGGGGGACAGAATGGGAGAACAGCATGAGACTGTTGTACATTAAAAGAGATAAAAAACATTACATTCAGAAGCCAAACACAGGTTCAAGCAAACCAACAATAAAAATACAATTTAGGAACAAGAGGGACAATGTGAATGTAGTCTAGGTATTAGATAAATTTTTTAAAATAACTGTTGATTTTCTAGGTATGATGACAGTATTGTGGTCATATGAGAAAGTCCCTATTTCTAGAGCTGCCTACTGAAATGCTTAGGAATGAAATGTCATGATATCTGTAATTTACTTTAAAATTCTCCAGCCAAAAAAAATAAATAAACCAAAACACTAATCAACGTTAAATCTAGGAGAAAATTATATTGAGGTTCATTATACTATTTCTCTACTTTTCTATATGTTTGGTAATTTGTATAATAAGTTTTATTAATTCAGTGAATAAATAACTGTTTTAACTCTTCAGTGACCTTTTTATAGAAGGCCTTCAGCCTCATTTTTTTTAATATGGTATAATACACACAACATAAAATTTACCATTTTAAACATTTTTAGGTGTAAGGTTTAGGTTAGTGACATTAACTACATTCAAATTGTTGTGCATCCATCGCCACCATCCATCTCCAGAACTTTTCCCTCTTCCCAAAGTGAAACTCTGTACTCATTAAATACTGATTTCCCATTCCCCCTCCCCCTAGCCTCCAAGCAACCACTATTCTACTTTCTATCTCTATGAATTTTACTACTCTATATCAGGTAACTGATATAAGTGGAATCACTTTATGTCTATTTATGTCTGGCTTATTTCACTTAGCATGTCTTTAAGATTCGTCCACGGGCTTCCCTGGTGGAGCAGTGGTTGAGAGTCCGCCTGCTGATGCATGGGACATGGGTTTGTGCCCTGGTCCGGGAAGATCCCACATGCCGCGGAGCGGCTAGGCCCGTGAGCCATGGCCGCTGAGCCTACGCGTCCGGAGCCTGTGCTCCGCAACAGGAGAGGCCCGCATACTGCAAAAAAAAAAAAAGATTCATCCACATTGTAGAATATGTCAGAATTTCCTTCTCTTTTCAGGCTGAATAATATTCCATTATATGTATTTACATTTTGTTTATCCATTTATCTATCAATGGATGCTTTGGTTGATGCCACCTTTTGGCTACTGTGAACAATGCTGCTTTGAACATGGGTGTACAAATATCTGAGTCCCTGCTTCTTTTGGGTATATATCCAGAAGTGAAACTGCTGGATTATATGGCAATTCTATATTCAATTTATTTGAGGAATCACATACCATTTTCCACAACAGCTGCACCATTTTACATTCCCACCAGCAATACATAAGGGTTCCAATTTCTTCATATCCTCGACAGCACTTATTTTCTGTTTGATAACAGCCACAGTAATGGATATAAAGTGGTATCTCATTGTGGCTTTGATTTGCACTTCTCTAATGATTAGTGATGTTGACCTCTTTTCATATGCTTATTGGCCTTCTGTATATCTTCAATGGAGAAATAATTATTCAAAACCATTGCCCATTTTTTAAATTGAAGTATACCTGATTTACACTGTTGTGTTAGTTTCTAGTACAGCAAAGTGATTCGGATATATGTGTGTGTGTGTATGTATATTCTTTTTCAGATTATTTTACATTATAGGTTATTAAAAGATAGTGAATATAGTTTGCTGTATAGCCCTATACCGTAGGACCTTGTTGTTTATCTATGTTATATATAGTAGTGTGTGTATGTTAATCCCAAACTCCTAAGTTATCCCTCCCCCTCTACCTTTCCCTTTTGGTAACCATAAGTTTGTCTTCTATGTCTTTGAGTCTATTTCTGTTTTGTAAATAAGTTCATTTGTATCATTTTGTTTTTTTAGATTCCACATATAAGTGATATCATATGATATTTGTCTTTCTCTGACTTACTTCACTTAGTATGATAATCTCTAGGTCCATCCATGTTGCTGCAAATGGCATTATTTCATTCTTTTTCTGGCTGAGTAATATTCCATTGGTGTGTGTGTGTGTGTGTGTGTGTGTGTGTGTGTGTGTGTGTGTGTGTGTGTGTGTGTGTATACACACATATATATATACACACCACATCTTCATTATCCATTCATCTGTCGATGACACTTAGGATGCTTCCATGTCTTGTCCTTTGCCCATTTTTAATCGGGTGGTGGTGGTTGTTGAGTTTTGAAAGTTCTTTATACATTCTGCATATATTTCCCTTATGATATATATGATTGAAATATATTTTCACCAATTCCATGGGTTGTCTTTTCACTCTGCAAAGTGTCCTTTGATACCAAGTTTTTAATTTTGAGGAACCAACTCTTGATTTTGTTAATTTTCTACTGGCCTTGTGAATTTGAGAACCTTTGAACTGGGGCTGGTACATGTGGTTATCCATATGGCTTAAGAGCACAGATGCCAGTTACTCATCTAATGCTGTTCTGGTAGTTGCAAAATTTAAAAACTTCCCCAAGCAGCAGAGTAATCCTAACCTCACATTTAAGTTTGTGACAATACCATGCAACTCATCTACACAAAACTGTATTCTAAACTTCATTTTACAGATGGGGATGCATTTAATAAGTGTTTAAGACCAACATTACTTTCAGGAATTTGCTTTCCAAATAATCTTTAATTCTGAAGATGACTCACATTCTGACATCAACTAGTTCAGTACCAAATAACACTCATAAAACAGCTAACCATCGCCATAAGAAAGCCTCTGAATAAGCTCATATTCCATTGGTTCTCAAGCTACTCTTGTGTATCAATGGGATTTCAAAAACTTGACCAAAATGCCCCACTGATAAAATAATGGTAATCTTTTCCTAATTTGAAAAAAGATTTAATAGATAGTAATTTCAATTTATTTTTCTCCATAAATGTATCTTATACTACAAAACGCATCAAAAAGATATGTACTATAGAAAGCACTAACAGAAAAAAATACCTGAATAGCTACTTAACTATTTTAGTGTAAAATTTATAATAGCCAAATCACATTGCATTAAATAGATGGTTTTTTTTTTACAAATGTGCTCATGGTCATGTATGTTTATTATATATATATGGTACTATAAAATTTCCTCAAAAACAGTGTTCTCAATTCATACAAGTGTATATAACAATAACTTCATAGTATTCCTTAAAAAGCATCATGACTTCCAAGAGTTCAACTGAGAACTACTAATATATACTACAGTTAAGTTTCCATAAAGCATAGTTTTTAATGCTTTTAATGAAACGGTTGAGAGACTGTCATGAGAAAAAGTAAAAAAAACGACAACAGGGCTTAACTTTTTAAGCAAAAATAAAATACCCAATAGTTCTTTGCAAGGAAACTGAAGGTTGCCCAGCTAATTTCTCTAACATGAAGCCATCTAAACTAAAAGCAAGCCTCATCTAAGATGTTTTACTTTTACTGTCAACCAATGTTTTTCAGATTCCACGACAATTTGATTTTTCCAACAAATGAAACAAAATAAGCAAAATTTTAATTTTAAAAGGTTAGCAAACAGGTTTCTCCAAAACATCAATTCTTTCCAACCTCTGAGACTCACACAAACTATTCCCAATGTTTAGTGTGTACCCTGATCCCCAAACCAGACAAGGACAACACACACGCAAAAAAAATTATAGGCCAGTATCTCTGATGAACATAGATGCAAAATCCTCAACAAAATACTAGCAAACTGGATACAACAACACTTTAAAGGATAATCATAATCAAGTAGAATTTATTTCAGTGATGCAAGGATAGTTCAACATTCACAAATCAATGTGATACACGACATTAACAAATGAAAGTTAAAAATCATTTGATCATTTCAACAGATGCAGAAAAAGCATTTGACAAGATTCAACACTCATTTATGTAAAAACTCTCAATTAAGTGGGTATAGAAGCAATGTACCTCAACATAATAAAGGCCATATACAACAAACCCACAACTAACATCACACTCAAAAGTGAAAAACTGAAAGCTATCCCTCTAAATTGAGGAATAAGACAAGGATGCCCACTCTTGCCACTCTTATTCAACATATCACTGGAAGTCCTAGCCATAGCAATTAGGCAAGAAAAAGAAATAAAAGGCATCCAAATTGGAAGAAGTAAAACTGTCACTATGTGCAGATGACATGCTTTTATATATAAAAAATCCTAGGGGACTCCTCTGGCAGTCCAGTGGTTAAGACTTCACCTTCCAATGCATGGGGTGCAGGTTCAATCCTGGTCAGGGAGCTAAGATCCCACATGCCTCACGGCCAAAAAAGCAAATCATAAAACAGAAGCCATATTGTAACAAATTCAATAAAGACTTAAACAATGGTCCACATCAAAAAAAAGAAAATCTTAAAAAAAAAACCCTAAAGACTCCAACAAAAAACTGTTAGAAATAATGAACTAATACAGTAAAGTTGCAGAGCACAAAATTAATATGCAAAAATCTACTGCATTTGTATACACTAAAAACAAATTAGCAGAAAGAGAAATTAAGAGCACAATCCAATTTACAATCACAACAAAAAGAATAAAATACCTAGGAATAAATTTAATCAAGAAAGTGAAAGACCTGTACACTGAAAGACACTGCTAAATGAAACTGTAGACACAAAGAAATGAATATATATTCCATGCTCATGGACTGAAAGAATTAACATTGTTAAAAGGTTCATATCATCTAAAGCAGCCTACAGATTCAATGCAATCTCTATCAAAATCCCAAGGACATTTTTCACAGAAATAGAACAAAAAATCCTAAAATTATATGGAACCACAAAAGACCGCAAATAGCCAAAGCAATCCTAAGTAAAAGAACAAAGCTGGAGCTTCCCTGGTGGCGCAGTGGTTGAAAGCCCGCCTGCCGATGCAGGGGACACGGGTATGTGCCCCGGTCCGGGAAGATCCCACATGCCGCGGAGCGGCTAGGCCCGTGAGCCACGGCTGCTAAGCCTGCGCGTCCGGAGCCTGTGCTCCACAACGGGAGAGGCCACAACAGTAAGAGGCCCACATACCGCAAAAAACAACAACAACAACAAAAAAAAACAGAACAAAGCTGGAGACATCACACTCCCTAACTTCAAATTATAATACAAAGCTATAGTAACCAAACAGCATAGTATTGAAAGAAAAACAGACATAGATTAATGGAACACAGCTGAGAGCCCAAGAACAAATCCATACCTACATGGACAATTAATTTATGACAAAGGAGCAGAAAACCACAATGGAGAAAGGATAGTCTCTTCAATAAATGTTGGGAAAACCAGACAGTCGTATGGAAAAAAATGAAACTAGACCACTATCTCATACCATACATAAAAATCAACTAAAAATAGATTAAGGACTTAATGTAAGACCTAAAACCATAAAACTCAATAGAAGAAACCATAGGTAGTGCACTCTTTAATATCACCCTTAGCAATACGTTTCTGAGTATGTCTCCTCAGGCAAAGGAAACAAACAAAAAGAAATGGGACTACATCAAACTAAAAAGCTTCTGCACAGCAAAGGAAATCACCTATAAAATGAAAAGACAACCTACTGAATGGGAAAAGATATTTGCAAATCATACGTCTGATAAGGGGTTAATATACAAAACATATAAAGAACTCATAAAACTCAATAGCAAAAAACCAAACAACCCAATGTAAAAATGAGCACAGGACCAGAAACATCAATTTTCCAAAGAAGACACACAGATGGACAAAAGGCACTGAAAACATAATCAACATCACTATTACAGAAGTGCAAATCAAAACCACAATGAGAAGAGTAGGAACCAAGATGGCAGAGTAAAAGGACGTGTTCTCACTCCCTCTTGTGAGAACACCAGAATCACACCTAGCTGCTGGACAATCATCAACAGGAAGACACTGGAACTCACCAAAAAAGATAACCCACATCCAAAGACAAAGGAGAAGCCACAATGAGATGGTAGGAGGGGTGCAATCACAGTAAAATCAAATCCCATAACTGCTGGATGGGTAACTCACAGACTGCAGAACACTTATAACACAGAAGTCCACCCACTGGAGTGAAGGTTCTGAGCCCCACGTCCAGCTTCCCAACCTGGGGGTCCAGCAACAGGAGGAGGATTTCCTAGAGAAGCAGACTTTGAAGCCTAGTGGGATTTGATTGCAGAACTTTGACAGGACTGGGGAAAACAGAGACTCCACTCTTGAAGGGTACACACAAAGTAGTGTGGGCATCAGGACCCAGGAGAAGAAGCAGTGACCCCGGGGAAGACTGAACCACACCTACCTGCTAGTGTTGGAGGGTTTCCTGCAGAGGCGGGCGGTGGCTGTGGCTCACCCTGGGGACAAGGACACTGGTAGCAGAAGTTCTGGGAAGTACTCCTTGGCGGGAGCCCTCCCAGAGTCCGCCATTAGCCCCACCAAAGAGCACAGGTAGGCTCCAGTGTTGGGTTGCCTCAGGCCAAACAACCAACAGGGAGTGAACCCAGCCCCACCCATCAGCAGTCAAGCAGATTAAAGTTTTACTGAGCTCTGCCCACCAGAGCAACAGTCAGCTCTACCCACCACCAGTCCCTTCCAACAGGAAACTTGCACAAGGCTCTTAGATAGCCTCATCCACCAGAGGGCAGACAGCAGAAGCAAGAACTACAATCCTGCAGCCTGTGTAACAAAAACCACATTCACAGAAAGACAGACAAGATGAAAAGGCAGAGGGCTATGTACCAGATAAAGGAACAAGATAAAACCCCACAAAAACAACTAAATGAAGTGGAGATAGGCAACCTTCCAGAAAAAGAATTCAGAAGAATGATAGTGAAGAAGATCCAGGACCTCGGAAAAAGAATGGAGGCAAAGATCGAGAAGATGCAAGAAATGTTTAACAAAGACCTAGAACAATTAAAGAACAAACAAACAGAGATGAACAATACAATAACTGAAATGAAAACTACACTAGAAGGAATCATAGCAGAATAACTGAGGCAGAAGAACAGATAAGTGACCTGGAAGACAGAATGGTGGAATTCACTGCTGCGGAACAGAATAAAGAAAACAGAATGAAAAGAAAAGAAGACAGCCTAAGAGACCTCTGGGACAACATTAAATGCAACAACATTCACATTATAGGGGTCCCAGAAGGAGAAGAGAGAGAGAAAGGACCCGAGAAAATATTTGAAGAGATTATAGTCAAAAACTTCCCTAACATGGGAAAGGAAATAGCCACCCAAGTCCAGGAAGCTCAGCGAGTCCCATACAGGATAAACCCAAGGAGAAACATGCCGAGACACACAGTAATCAAATTGGCAAAAATTAAAGACAAAGAAAAATTACTGAAAGTAGCAAGGAAAAAACGAAAAATAACATACAAGGGAACTCCCATAAGGTTAACAGCTGATTTCTCAGCAGAAACACTACAAGCCAGAAGAGAGTGGCATAATATACTTAAAGTGATGAAAGGGAAGAACCTACAACCAAGATTACTCTACCCAACAAGGATCTCATTCAGGTTTGATGGAAAAATCAAAAGCTTTACAGACAAGCAAAAGCTAAGACAATTCAGCACCACCAAACCAGTTTTACAATGAATGCTAAAGGAACTTCTCTAAGTGGGAAACACAAGAGAAGAAAAGGACCTACAAAACCAAACCCAAAACAATTAAGAAAATGGTCATAGGAACATACATATCGATAATTACCTTAAACGTGAATGGATTAAATGCTCCAACCAAAAGACACAGGCTCACCGAATGAAAACAAAAACAAGACCAGCCTATATGCTGCCTACAATAGACCCACTTCAGACCTAGGAACACATACAGACTTAAAGTGAGGGGAGGGAAAAAGATATTCCATCCAAATAGAAATCAAAAGCTGGAGTAGCAATACTCATATCAGATAAAACAGACTTGAAAATAATGAACGTTACAATAGACGAGCAAGGACACTACAAAATGATCAAGGGATCAATCCAAGGGGAAGATATAACAATTATAAATATATATGCACCCAACAGAGGAGCACGTCAATACATAAGGCAACTGCTAACAGCTCTAAGAGGAAATCAACAGTAACACAATAATATTGGGGGACTTTAACACCTCACTTACAGCAATGGACAGATAATCCAAAATGAAAATAAATAAGGTAACAGAAGTTTTAATGACACAACAGACCAGACAGATTTAGTCGATATTTACAGGACATTCCATTCAAAAACAGCAGATTACACTTTATTCTCAAGTACAAACAGAACATTCTCCAGGATAGATCACATCTTGGGTCACAAATCAAGCCTCAGTAAATTTAAGAAAATTGAAATCATATCAAGCATCTTTTCTGACCACAATGCTATGAGATCAGAAATGAAATACAGGGAAAAAAAGTAAAAAACACAAACACATGGAGGCTAAACAATACGTTACTAAATAACCAAGAGATCACTGAAGAAGGCAAAGAGGAAATCAATAAATATCTAGAGACAAATGACAATGAAAACACGATGATCCAAAACCTACGGGATGCAGCAAAAGCAGTTCTAAGAGGGAAGTTTATAGCTATATAAGCCTACCTCAAGACACAAGAAAAATCTCAAATAAACAATCTAACCTTACACCTAAAGGAACTAGAGAAAGAAGAACAAACAAAATCTAAAGTTAGCAGAAGGAAAGAAACCATAAAGACCAGAGCAGAAATAAATGAAATAGAAACAAAGAAAACAATAGCAAAATTCAATAAAACTAAAAGCTTGTTCTTTGAGAAGATAAATAAAATTGATACACCATTAGCCAGACTCATCAAGAAAAAGAGGGAGAGGACTCAAATCAATAAAATTAGAAATGAAAAAGGAGAAGTTACAACAGACACCGCAGAAATACAAAGCATCCTAAGAGACTACTACAATCAACTCTATACCAATAAAATGGACAACCTGGAAGAAATGGACAAATTCTTAGAAAGGTATAACCTTCCAAGACTGAACCAGGAAGAAATAGAAAATATAAACAGACCAATCACAAGTAATGAAATTGAAACCGTGATTGAAAATCTTCCAACAAACAAAAGTCCAGGACCAGATGGCTTCACAGGTGAATTCTATCAAACATTTAGAGAAGAGCTAACACCCATCCTTCTCAAACTTCCAAAAAATTGCAGAGGAAGGAACACTCCCAAACTCATTCTATGAGGCCACCATCACCCTGATACCAAAACCAGACAAAAATATTACAAAAACAGAAAATTACAGACCAATATCATTGATGAACATAGATGCAAAAATCCTCAACAAAATACTAGCAAACAGAATCCAACAACACATTAAAAGGATCATACACCATGAACAAGTGGGATTTATCCCAGGGATGCAAGGATTCTTCAATATACACAAATCAATCAATGTGATACACCATATTAACAAATTGAAGAATAAAAACCATATGATCATCTCAATAGATGCAGAAAAAGCTTCTGATAAAATTCAACACCCATTTATGATAAAAACTCTCCAGAAAGTGGGCATAAAGGGAACCTACGTCAACATAATAAAGGCCATATACAACAAACCCACAGCAAACCTCAGCCTCAATGGTGAAAAACTGAAGGCATTTCCTCTAAGATCAGGAACAAGACAAGGATGTCCACTCTCACCACTATTATTCAACATAGTTTTGGAAGTCCTAGCCACGGCAATCAGAGAAGAAAAAGAAATAAAAGGAATACAAATTTGGAAAAGAAGAATTAAAGCTGTCACTGTTTGCAGATGACATGATACTATACATAGAGAATCCTAAAGATGCCACCAGAAAACTACTAGAGCTAATCAATGAATCTGGTAAAGTTGCAGGATACAAAATAAATACACAGAAAACTCTTGCATTCCTATACACTAATGATGAAAAATCTGAAAGAGAAATTATGGAAACACTCCCATTTACCATTACAACAAAAAGAATAAAATACCTAAGAATAAACCTACCTAGGGAGACAAAAGACGTATACGCAGAAAACTATAAGACACTGATGAAAGAAATTAAAGATGATACCAACAGATGGAGAGATATACCATGTTCTTGGTTGGAAGAATCAATATTGTAAAAATGACTATACTACTCAAAGCAATCTACAGATTCAATGCAATCCCTATCAAATTACCAATGGCATTTTTTACAGAACTGGAACAAAAAATCTTAAAATTTGTATGGAGACACAAAAGACCCCAAATAGCCAAAGCAGTCTTGAGGGAAAAAAACGGAGCTGGAGGAATCAGACTCCCTGACTTCAGACTATACTACAAAGCCACAGTAATCAAGACAACATGGTACTGGCACAAAAGCAGAAACATAGATCAATAGAAGATAGAAAGCCCAGAGATAAACCCACAGACCTATGGTCAACTAATCTATGACAAAGGAGGCAAGGATATACAATGGAGAAAAGACAGTCTCTTCAATAAGTGGTGCTGGGAAAACTGGACAGCTACATGTAAAAGAATGAAATTAGAACACTCCCTAATACCATACACAAAAATAAACTCAAAATGGATTCGAGACCTAAATGTAAGACTGGACACTATAAAACTCTTAGAGGAAAACATAGGAAGAACAGTCTTTGATGTAAATCACAGCAAGATCCTTTTTTGACCTACCTCCTAGAAAAATGGAAATAAAAACAAAAATAAACAAATGAGACCTAATGAAACTTCAAAGCTTTTGCACAGCAAAGGAAACCATAAACAACACGAAAAGACAACCCCCAGAATGAGAGAAAATATTTGCAAACGAATCCACAGACAAAGGATTAATCTCCAAAATATATAAACAGCTCATGCAGCTCAATATTAAAAAAACAAACAACCCAATCCAAAAATGGGCAGAAGAGCTAAATAGACATTTCTCCAAAGAAGACATATAGATGGCCAAGAAGCACATGAAAAGGTGCTCAACATCACTAGTAATTAGAGAAATGCAAATCAAAACTACAATGAGGTATCACCTCACACCAGTTAGAATGCGCATCATCAGAAAATCTACAAACAAGAAATGCTGGAGAGGGTGTGGAGAAAATGGAACCCTCTTGCACTGTTGGTGGGAATGTAAATTGATACTGCCACTATGGAGAACAGTATGGAGGTTCCTTGAAACACTAAAAATAGAATTACCATATGATCCAGCAATCCCACTACGGGCACATACCCAGAGAAAACCATAATTCAAAAAGACACATGCACCCCAATGTTCATTGCAGCACTATTTACTATAGCCAGGTCATTAAAGCAACCGAAATGCCCATCGACAGACGAATGGATAAAGAAGATGAAGTACATATATACAATGGAATATTACTCAGCCGTAAAAAGGAACGAAACTGGGTCATTTGTTGAGACGTGGATGGATCTAGAGACTCTCATACAAAGTGAGAAGTCAGAAAGAGAAAAACAAATATCGTATGTTAACGCATGTATGTGGAACCTAGAAAAATGGTACAGATGAACCGGTATGCAGGGCAGAAGTTGAGATACAGATGTAGAGAGCAAACGTATGGACACCAATGGAGGAAAGCCCTGGGGGGGTGGAGATGGTGGTGTGATGAATTGGGCGATTGGGATTGACATGTATACACTGATGTGTATAAAACTGATGACTAATAAGAACCTGCTGTATAAAAAAATAAAATTAAATTTAAAAATTAAAAAAAAACTAATACTAAACTTTCTTTGGTTATTTGTATGGAAATATGTTAATATAAATGTTTCAGACATTACATGAAATTCCTAAAAATCTTATATGTTCTGGTATAATGTTATAAGTCATAATTCTAGTCATTTTTTTTAAATGTATATCTCAGAAATAACTCAATTTCCTTGTCAATTGCATTATTATGAACTTTCATCAAATCTTTAACCGTGGTCATTTTTAAGTCTTTTGTCATTTACAGACAGTTCTGGATGTACTCTGATGCTTTTGCAAAAATGCTCCTATAAAAGGGTTTCATCTTCAAGGAATTCATGGAAAAGACTCTGACAAGCACAGGTTTCTGGTAACTGACTATACTGCTGAACTGAATGAATAAGCATTTTCAGAACTCTAATAGAAAACTGATGAATTCATATAAGTGCTAACAAAAGATCAAGATTAAAAAAATTAATTACATGGGACTGAGTGAACTGATGAGGATGATTATAATTTTTGTGACTGTTTGAATAGAAAAAAAAAGACTGTGCAAAAAAAAAAAAAGACTATGCAGTAGCTGGAAACCATAAAAATAGAATGTCCTGCATAAATAGTTTTGCTTTATCTTAATACTGAATAAAATATTATAAAGCATTTCATTCAGGAGGAAAAAATACCACAATGACGTAACAACGCACACCCATTAGAATGGCTATTATCAAAAAGGCAAGAAATACTCAGTGTTGGTGAGGATGTGGAGAAAAGTGAACCCTCAAACACTGTTACTGGGAATGTAAATTGATGCAGCCACTATGGAAAACAGTATGGAGAGGCCTCAAAAAATTAAGAAGAGAACTACCACATGATCCAGCTACTCTACTTCTGTATGTTTATCCAAAGAATATGAAAACACTAGCTCAAAAAGATATATGCATCTCTATGTTCATTGCAGCATTATTTACAATAACCAAGCTATGAAACAACTTAAATGTCTATCAACAGATGGATAAAAAAGATGCAGTAAACATGCAGAATATTGCTTGGCCATAAAAGAATGATGAAATCTTGCCATTTACGTGACACACCTACACCTTGAGGGTATTATGCTAAGTGAAATAAGTCAGATGGAGAAAGACAAATACCATATGATTTCATTCATATGTGATTAAAAAACTAAATAAATAAATAAAGGAACAAACCAAACCAAACAAAAACACGTAGATATGGAGAACAGATTAGTGGTTACCAGAGTGGAAGGGGGTTAAATACACAGTGACAGACGGAAACCAAACTTTCAGTGGTGAGCATGCTGTAGTGTATACAGAGATTGAAACAATGTATACATGAAACTTAAATGTTATAAACCAATGTTACCTCAATTTAAAAATACATATATCAAACATAATTGAATCAAGGATATTTCTACTGTTAAGTGGCAAAGGTCATGCCCTGTTCTTCCCCAAAATATAGCCTCCCTTGTCCTTATGCAGACATAGGCAATGAGTTACCCTTTTTGATATTAAACTTTATTGAGCATTATGCATTAAAGTAGAATTAATATATTTTTGCACGTGCATATAATGTAATTCTCTACAACAATGAAAACAAATGACAGCTATGTGACCAATATACATGAATTTCCCAAGAATAACCCTAAGCAAAAGAAGCAAGTCACAAAGAATGCAAACACTACGATTCCACACACATAAAGCTCTTTAAAAGGCAAAACAGATATTATATAGAGATTCACAATTAAGAGGTAAAAATGTAAAGAAAAATGAGGAAGTTATCATCATAAAAATCAAGATAGTGATTACTTTGAGGGTAAGAAAGGTAAGGAAGGGGAGTGTGACCAGGGAAAAGGTGCTTCTGGGATGCCAGCAATATTCCACATCTTGACCTGAGCTGTGATGAGATGGGAGTTTGCATTATATTGTTCTTTAAACCATACACAAATGTTTCATGCATTTTCCTGCATCTATGATAGCTAACTATTTTCAAAAGAAAAAAAAAAGAATAAAGCAACCTGTCACTCAAAACAAGATTTTTTTGTTTTGTTTTTCTGACTACATGGAGATATTATGAAAGGTTGCAAGCAGGAGCCTGCCAAGATCAAACACAACACACTAAGCGAGTCAACAAATAAGCAACTATTAAAAACCAGACTCATGTTCAACGCCAGAGTTCTATCTTCTCATTCAGTCGACATGAGATGGGATCTAGCAATAGGTATTAAGTATATAGCACATACCCAGGGGCTTGCGGTAAAAATAAATGTTCCCAGGTCCCTCCCCTGGAGATTCAGACAGGAAGCCTATAACTTTACTTTTTAAAAATGTCCCCTAGTCACTATGATCAAGCCAAATTTGGAAAACACTGCTCTCGACCATAGATTGGAAAATGGTATACCAAGTGATTATTCATAAACTTTTTATAAGTCAAAGAGGGGTGGGGTAGAGGGTCAAATTAGAGCAAGGAAAAAAAGAGAGAGAGAGAAATAGGAATGTTAACAAAAATACACATCATAATTCTCTCAAATAGCACTGCTGTCACCAGTGCCATAGGTTGTCAACCCCAGCAAGAAGTCATGCAGCAAACAAGGAAAAGACAATTGACAATGAATTGCTTTCATAATATTAGAATCTTAAGCATCATTTAGGGAAACTGCCAGAAAATTCTGGTTTTCTAGGTTATCAAAAATATCATGCCCAGTGTACTTCAAAGTATCAATCTCCTGAACCAGAATTTTTTTTATGATGCTTCACACAAAAATCAGTACCGCCACTATAAATAAATTGGTACAGAACTTATCAATTTGGAGCCAGGCACTCTGTTAAGCATTTGATGTGAATGTTCCTCCGTCTAATCCTCAGAACAACCTTACCAAGTAAAACAAAAACAAACAAACAAAAACAATGCAGGGAAAAACTTTTTCCCATATCATTCCAGTTTTCCTATTTTAGGGGACTCAATTTCTATGTGTAAGTACCAGAATAAATGAACCAATTCCCTTATTCCCTTACCCATTATCCCCACCCCCATCCCTTTTTCTTTAATTTATGCATAATTTGTGAACAAAAAGCCGAGCATGCCCAATGCCCCATACACAGTTTGGGTGTTAAGCATGACATTTAGCCTACTATATTAATGGTGGAACAGTATGGGGTGCTAGATCAAGTTATGCCATTCCCACTGATGATTACAACTGTTTCTTTAAAGTATCACCCCAAGACTCTGTTCCTGGCCTCTTTTCTGTATAGTAACATTAAAAATATTTCACGTATACATTAAAAAGATGCACAGATACTATGAAACAAAACAATTTGTTAACATGTACATGTAAACTCTGGGTGGGGGACTCTATATGATTTTTTTTAATATTTATCTGCATATTTCAGAATAAACAATTAAAACTTTCTAAAGCCTATTTCATTTTATATAACATATACCAAACAAAAACCTAGAAGAAAACACACAGAAATCGTAACAGAAATCTGTTCCACCTATTCAAGTTCTCTAAGCATGCATTACTCCCATACAAACAAAACAAAACAAACAAACAAAAAAAACCAATGTTTTCTTAATGAGCAAGCCACAAGGTTTTATAATTCACAAGTCTATTCACAATCTGGAGAAGATGAAATTATTTCTTCTTAAGTGAAGTGTGCAATAAAAAACTAGTGAAAAAAAGGGCAGATCTTCAGCTATGAGTTAAATCCAAGCCATCATTTTCTCTCTTTAAGCACTCAATTACACTCAAAAGATTCCGTCCTACACTACAGTCCTTATAGTTATCATTATTGCTGTAAAGGTCAAATGTAGCAGCCATGTGGGCTCCCAGGCATTTGGGTCAATTGGCAATATATCACAATCTGTCAGAGATGATACCTTTATTAATTATGATGCCATGAATTACTAGCATCCCCTTTCCATTGGTAAAGAACTCAGCACTGTGCTCAGGTCCAAAGGCATGACCAAAGCAATACCAAAACCTCAAATTTTTAGGTCTACTTCCTGGAACCACTCCAGGCACCAACTCTATATCAACAGTTCAATCAGGAGAGAGAAACTATAGTAAATTAAACAGTGTTTAATACAAATAATAATTAAACTATGATAGGATAGTAACTATAAAGATATAATGAGGGGTGGCAAGAGGCAAGAGAGAGGGATTCCAAAGGGGCATGAGGAAACCTCTGGGAGCAATAGATATGTTCATTAACTTCATTATGGTGATGGTTTCAGAGTTATATAAATATGTCAAAGCTAATAAGCATAAACTTTAAATATGTACAGTCTGGGACTTCTCTGGTGGTCCAGTGGTAAAAAATCTGCCTTCCAATGCAAGGGACACGGGTTTGAACCCTGCATTGGACACGGGTTTGAACCCTGGTCAGGGAACTAAGACCTCACTTGCCACGGGGCAACTAAGCCCGCACACCACAACTACAGAGCCCACAAGCGCTGGAGCCCGCGTGCCACAACTAGAGAGAGTAAACCTGTATGCCACAACTAGAGAGAAGCCCGCGTGCCTCAACGAAGAGCCCACGTGCTGTAACTAAGACCCGATGCAGCCAAAAATAAATAAATATGTACAGTTTATTATATGCCAGTTATAAGTCAATAAAGCTGTTTTTAATTTTTTTAAGATAAATAATTATTAAACTCTGATGGGAAAAATAAGGCTGAGGGAGAGGACCCAAAAAGGATTAACTTCAAAGAAGGGTCCCCTCTCCTCAAGGCTGGAGTTTCTCATTGGAGAAGCTATGGTTGTAGCACGCTAGATAGCAGAGAATTTCACTGGATTGTCCAAACCAGAGCAGGTCCAACGTTGCCAGACTAGCAGGAAACAATTCTCTGGAGTGCAGCTGTTGAGGCTGGTGAGCAGGTGTGCAGAGGTAGTCAGGACACTGCTGCAGGCACAAGGCCTAGAATGCACAGTATCCATGTCAAGAGAACTGCAGGAAACAACTCCCTGGGGTACAGGCAAGCCAAGGTTGGTGGGCAGGCACGTAGAGGTCCAGCCAGGCACTGGAGGCGTGAGGCCTGAGGTACATGGTGTCCACTTCAGAAGGGCAGTGGCAAGGTGGTCACCAGGTCTAGACTGGGACTGCAGGATCAGTGAAGGCCTGTTTACCCTGGGCACATGGCTGAGGCAGAGCACCACCAGATGTCCCCAATGTCCCTAGAAGTGGGGGGGAGTGTGTGGAGGAGGGGGGGACCTTGGTCAAGGAACTGAGATCCCACAAGCCACACAGCGCAGCCAAAAAGAAAAAAAGAAAACTAAATATTGTTAAGATGGCAATACTACCCAAAGTAATCTACAGATTCAATACATTCCCTATCAAAATTCCAATAGCTTTTTATGCAGAAATGGTGAAGTCAATCCTCAAATTCATATGGAATTGCAAGGGGCCCTGAATAGTCAACACAATTTTAAAAAAGATGAACAGAGCTGGAGGACTCACACTTCCCAATTTCAAAATCTTACTATAAAGTTACAGTAATCAAAACAATGTGGTATGGGCATAAGGATAGACATATAGGCCAAAGGAATAGAATTGAGAGTCCAAAAAAATCAACCTATACTTCTATGGCCAATTGATTTTCAATAAAGGTACCAAAATCATTCAATGAGGAAATAATATTATACTTTCTTCAACAAGTGGTAATGGAACAACTGTATACCACATGCAGAACAATGAAGTTGTACCCATAAACTCACACTATATGCAAAAATTAACTCAAAATAGTTCAATGACCTAAATATAAGAGCTAAAATGATAAAACTCTTAGAAGAAAACGTAAGAATAAATCCCCATGACCTTGCATTCCACAATGGATTCTTAGATATGAAACCAAAAGCATGAGCAATGAAAATAAATAAATAAATAGAGCTTCTTCAAAATTTAAAACTTTTATGTGTCAATGGATATTATTAAGAAAGTGAAAAAACAACCCACAAAATGGAAGAAAATATCGGCAAATCATACGTCTGATAAGGGTCTAGTATCCAGAATACATAAAAACACTTACAACTCAATAATAAAAAGACAAACAACCCAACTTAAACATGGGCAAAAAATCTGAATAAACATTTCCACAAAGAAGATATACAAATGGCCAAACCACCACATAAAAAGATGTTCAACATCATCAGTTATTAGGGAAATGCAAATCAAAACCACAGTGAGATATCACCTCATCATGACACAAGGATAGCAACAGCATTAATTTTTTTTTTTTTTTACTGGAAAAGAACAAGTGTTGGTGACAATGAAGAGAAACTGGAACACTAGTACACTGTCGGTAGGAATGTAAAATGGTTCAGCCACTATGGAAAACAGTTTGGTAAGTCCTCAAAAAGCTAAACATAGGATTACCATATGATCCAACAATTCCACTCCTTATATATACCCAAAAGAAATGAAAACTGGGACTCAGAAAAACCCTTGTAAACCAATGTTCAGGGCAACAATATTCACAATAGCCAAAGAATGGAACGAAACCAAATGTCCTTCAACAGATGAATGGATAAAGTCTGGTGTATACATACAATAAAATTATTTAGCTATAAAAAGGAAGAAGTATTCATACATACAATAATGTAGCTTGCAACAACATTGCAGAACCTCGAAAACATTATGCTAAGTGAAAGAAGCCAGATGCTAAAGTTCACATATTGTATGATTCCATTTATATGAGATTTCCAGAATAAGTGAGATATCCAGGAAATCCATAGAAACAGAAAGCAAATTAGTGCTGCCAGGGGCTGGGGGCAGCAGAGAATGGTGAATAGGTATGGATGGGGTTTTAGTTTTGAGTGATAAAAATGTTTTGGAACTAGACAGAAGTGGTGGTTGCACAGCACTGTGATTTACTAAATGCCACACAATTATTCACTTTAAAATTGTTAATTTTATGCTGTATGAATTTTGCCTCAAAAAATTTTAAGCAATTAATATTTATAATACATGTTATGTAAATGTATAAATTACAAGCACAGTTCTTCCTTTTTGAAGGTCAAACATGTAAATTACAAGCACATTAATTAGGCAAATAAACTACTCTTCATATTTAATGAGTTGTTTTACATCTAAGCAAAGTAGAAATTCAACTCCTACTCTCTTATGACTTGATTTAGAAATATTCACCTATCATCAGGTGGGATTATTTCCCCTTATTGCCTCTAAAAGTTTAACTGGATATCTTGATCATTAGAAAATGAGCCTGGGGCTTCCCTGGTGGCGCAGTGGTTGAGAGTCCGCCTGCCGATGCAGGGGACACGGGTTCGTGCCCCGGTCCGGGAAGACCCCACATGCCGCGGAGCGGCTGGGCCCGTGAGCCATGGCCGCTGACCCTGCGCGTCCCGAGCCTGTGCTCCGCAGCGGGAGAGGCCACAGCAGTGAGAGGCCCGCGTGCCGCAAAAAAAAAAAAAGAAAAAGAAAATGACCCTGAACTAGAGTCATATTCAATCAATTAACTTCGACAAATTTCTAGCCCCTCAGAAATGATTCTAAATCATAATTCTTGTATCTGACTGGAAGCTCTCTCATTTCAATAAGCAGAATACCCTAAATTTTCAGTTGTCTTCTCAATTTACATTAATGTGGCTGTGAACATATAAATGTTTTAATGTCCAAATATTTCATGGTTACTGATACCCTAAAACCACAAAATTAACACTGTTCCTCAGACTTTGTATTTCAGAGTTAAAAGACAGATTTCCTCAAGCAGGACTACACAGTTGAAATAACTGGAAATAACATAAGTATCTTCCTCATGGATCGTTCTCTTAAAAGGAATGTAAAGGTAGATATAAAAATGCCTGATCAGGACTTCCCTGGTGGTGCAGTGGTTAAGAGTCCTCCTGCCAATGGCGAGGACACGGGTTTGATCCCCGGTCCGGGAAGATCCCACATCTTCCTGCGCAGAGCAACTAAGCCCGTGCGCCACCAACTACTGAGCCCGCGCACCTAGAGCCCGAGGTCCACAACAAAAGAAGCCACTGCAATCAGAAGCCCGTGCACCACAATGAAGAATAGCCCCCGCTCGCCACAACTACAGGAAGCCCGCGCGCAGCAACGAAGACCCAACGCACCTAAAAATAATAAATAAAATTTTTTTAAAAGCCTGATCATGTTACTCCCTGCATAAAATTCCTTAACAGATTATACAACTTTCAGAATAAAGTTCAAAACTAAATTGTGACTTAAACTGTCTCTGCCTATGTCTCCAGCTTTGTCCCTTGCCAAGTTCATAAACTGTCTCTGCCTATGTCTCCAGCTTTGTCCCTTGCCATTCCTCCTTAGTCTTTCTTCTCTAACCACTTGAAGTTTCTTTTCTGTCAGCCTCTCATTATGTGCCTTCTCTGTGCCACCGCAGTGTAACAAAACGTTTAACTTGTTCATCACTCCTTGAAGTTAGGGACCATACAGTTTCAGATTTGGTATACTCAGCACCTAGCACAATAATCAAAGGCTGTTGTAAAATTAAAGTATGAAAGTATGGACAACTGGTAAGATCCATTACTGGGGTCTAAAATACTGTGGCTTATTTTTCCCTCATAATGGCAAAAGGGGAAACTACATATTAGGTTATATTTTGCTTTATTTTTTAAAATTACAATGTAGTCTTATTAGTAAATAACATCAAATAGATAACATTAATTTTGTAGACATTTTTTAAACATCTAGTTTGTTAACTAAAAGCATAAATTTAGTCTGATTATTATTCAATGGAAGCTCATGATCAGCTCTGTTTTGTCTACATTAGTAAAGTGAAACTGCAACAGACATTTTGTAAGTCGTAAAAGACTTTTTTAACAGGAAAATTCCTCATTTTACAAATGAGGAAATGAACTGAGAGGTTGAGTTATTCATGCAAAGTCACACAGCTAATTATTGGGCAAGTTGGGGAACACCCAGATACCCAGATTCCCTTAATGGTGATGCTTTCAGCTACAATATAACCTTATTTCCACTTCAACCTCATAGGCAAGCCATGCACTGCAATTCATAGCACACTTCTCTTTCTTCCTACCCTCAATCTAGTGAGGACATGAGCCCTTAATACTTGTTACATTTAACTGATTTCTTTATCTTTAAGATCTGGCCCTTGCCTTAACACAACTTTCTTCTCTCCATTATAAATATTTAATGAGTACCTACATTTGCTGAATATAAAATACAGCTAAGTCATTTCATCGGGAAAAGGGTAAATAGGGAGACATACATGAGTCAGAATGATACAGTCCCTTCCTTTAAAGTGCTCTACAAAATTAGTTACAATCTGGTATAGTACTCTTATTGTTATCTGTTTAGAATTGTGATTTTATAAATACATAGTATAAGAAAAATCTAATTACTTTCCACTATTAAAATAAACCTTGGGCTTCCCTGGTGGCACAGTGGTTAAGAACCCACCTGCCAATGCAGGGGACACAGGTTCGAGCCCTGGTCCGGGAAGATCCCATATGTCGTGGAGCTACTAAGCCCGTGTGCTACAACTACTGAGCCTACGCTCTAGAACCCATGAGCCACAACCACTCAGCCCACATGCCACAACTACTGAAGCCTGCGTGCCTAGAGCCCGTGCTCCGCAACAAGAGAAGCCATTGCAATGAGAAGCTCGCGCACCACAGTGAAGAGGAGCCCCCACTCGCTGCAACTAGAGAAAGACCGCGCTCAGCAACGAAGACCCAACACAGCCAAAAATAAATAAATAAGTAAATTTATTAAAAAATAAAATAAAGTAAACCTTATTTCTCTCACTAGAAAATAAGCTCCATGAGGGCAAGGATTTTGTTTTTTGTTGTTGTTCACTAACGTAGTCTGCATGCCTAGAACAGTGCCTGACATAGAAAATACTTAATAAATATTTGTTGAGTGAAGAATGCTATAGAAAAATGTGTAAGTAGTAGAATCTAAGTAACATTTCCAACAATGGTGTGACAGATGACAGAATATGTAAACCTTCCTTGTCCTAATGCTAAAAATATCCAATTTTTTATTTGATTGGTCATCATCATCATTTTACAGAATGAGGAAACAAGCCAGAGAACGGGTGGCACAAGGATTCAGTCATAGAATCTCTATTCTTCCTACCACACCTTCTCCTCTCATCCTTTGAGGTTCTTCTCCCACAGTCTCAGCTATAAGTAAAATACAATCTATCTAGGTCGCCTCTTCACTGCTGCCCCATAACAAGCACACAGACTCTCTGGTTTTAAAAGTTATCCTATTAATCAATTCAGGGTAACAAAGGGGATGACACAAATAAAAAACTGGAGACGTTCCAACAATTCAACATTCAACATGTGTGTTTAAATGTCTGGCACTGTATAAAAATCACAGCGTCTTTCCAAGTTCTTAATGTGAGAATCCCTAGGCTCCAATTTACTGGCTCTCTTTTGAATTAATAAATGGGAGGTTTGCTAGGTTTCCAAAATTTTCCCTCCCCACTACCATATTCCTATCCTCCCAGGAATATGTTACAGGGAAAAATAGTGGATATAACCCTATCAAGTAAGAAATCTGCATTTCTGAGGACCTTCTGGAGTCACATCCTTCCTGTGAAACTTTGACCCACAGGGGGGGATGACTGCTTTAGATCATTTCCTCACCATGTGAGCAATTGGTCTCTTACCTTTTTATGGAATACACAGAGCTCCCACCTTCCATCTTACATTTCCAAACATCTGAACAAACCCTCTGCTCCCAAACCAAAGACTGTATCATAAATCCTTCTCCTAAATCCCCTTCCACCAACATCTGTTCTTCATCATAATATCCTCCCCAAAACAAGGCCCATACTTATGTCATTTCACAATGTCAATGTTAACATTTCTCAATTCTATACCCTTTACAACAATCCCACCATCATTACTTCCTGCCTCAACCAGCCTCGATTGTAATTAAACTCCACGACATTCCCACCTCCAGGCTTCCACTCCTTCACTGGACTTAGTTCCAGATTAATATTTATAAGGAGGGGTTCTTCTCAAGTAAGAATCAGGTACAAAATTCTTAACCTGGTTCCTTTAAGTATTCCTGTAATCCGTATCCATCTACCTTTACCAGCCTGTTCCTTAAACATACTACCTTGGCAAACATCCTCTGCTTTCCTATTTCTATACCTTTGCTTCAGCAGTGTCCTGAGGTTAAAATCTTCTCCCATCCTACTCTAGTTGCTAACAAATTTTCCAAATGGCCACATCCTCAGTATGAAAGGAAAAAGGCTGAGGCATATGATTTATTGAACACATATTCTGTCTAGGGCCTTACAAATTATCCTTATCCCCACAAAAATATAATGGCTTAATACTATATTTTTGAGGAAGGAGTTGAGGAACCCAAGGGCCAAAGGAGCTCACCCCAGGTCATCCACATCAGCAAGTAAAGAAACCAAAATAACCCCACAGTATTCTGTATTTTTAAATAAAACATGATACAAGACAGGCTTTATAGTCAAGATGCCTAGGTTCAAATTCCAGTTGTTCCACTAACCACCTGTGTGAACTCAAAAAGTTATGTATTTTCGATGCCTTCATTTCCCCATCTATAAAAAGAGGATTACAAGACAATATTAAGTGCTTAGAACTGTTTGGCCTATAGTAAACAATCAATGTTAGTTATTATGTCTGTTATTGTTATCTATGTACTATGATATGTAAACTGACAATACCGATTATATGTTCTCATTGTTCCTAAATTAACTTTTCTGTAAAAGGATTATAAAAACTTCGTATTTTTTTATATATGCTTAGTAAATATTTGCAGAATACATGAATTTTTAAACAATGATTACCCACGATGCTCTAATTAAAAGAAATGTCTATTAATTCTGTTTCTTCTTTTGAGAAAACTAACAATGCTTACTTTCTTCCCTTTTTTATGTCATGTGAAACTACTATGTGCAATACCATATGGTAGTAATATGTCAAACAGTACAAAATACTATTTTGATCTGAACTCATTTTGACTTCTGCTAAACATTCCCAGATTTTAAAATGTCCAAAATCATATTTTTTACTTAAACACCAACCGTTTTCAGGTCATACCAACATGAAGTAAGCATACCACGATATTTGACTAAGCCATTTCATTTCATACATCTTTATGGCAAAAACTATAAAACATAAAATGCCTTCCTATCCAATTTAGTTCGAAGAGATAAACCTATCATTCCCTTAGTCCTGCCCTTACTTTGCTAAAATTAGTGTCTGAAAAACTTCTGATAGGGCTTCCGTGGTGGTGCAGTGGTTAAGAATCCGCCCGTCAATGCAGGGGACACGGGTTTGATCCCTGGTCCGGAAAGATCCCACATGCTGTAGGGCAACTAAGCCCACACACTGCAACTACTGAGCCTGCGCTCTAGAGCCCGCGCGCCACAACTACTGAGCCCGCAAGTCTAGAGCCCGTGCTCCACAACAAGAGAAGCCACCGCAATGAGAAGCCCAAGTACCGCAACGAAGGATAGCCCCCGCTCGCTGCAACTAGAGAAAGCCCGCGTGCAGCAACGCAGCCAAAAATAAATAAATAAAACCAAAAAAACCTATCATTTAATACCTTGTTCACCCTTGGCAAAATCTTGATTAAAAAAGCAGGCAAGATGGCAATCAAATATTTAAAAAAAAAAAAAAAACTTCTGATAAATCTATGTTATTCTGGGATGCACAAAAATATCAAAGGAAGGGTGCTGAATGCTAATAACAGTTTAGGCCCCTGCAAAATGCGTGAGAGAAATGAGCTTTAAACAAGGATAGATGAGAACTTACTCCAAATCCTTCAATATTAAACCCTGCAAATTAACATTTTTGTCCACATGATTTACTATTACACATGGAGACATGAAGCTGCTGGCTTCAAATAAAGGGAGAGATAAAAAATATATTATTAAACCAGTTGTCATTCCTGACACAGAGAGAAATAACTGGGCTTCTAGCCAAACATTTCCAAAAATCAACAACAACAAAAACAACTACTTTGAGGCTTAACTATGTAAACAGACATATTTTATTTCAATTAATTCTTACACTTCTTCCCTTATTTACAGATAATATCACAGAATTAGTAAGTGGCAGAGCTGAAGGGTGAACCCGGCCTGACTCCCAAATTCAGGATACAGTGTTTTGCCATAATCCACAATGATATGGTATACATTTACATCTTCCTCTTCACACTCATATATTCTTTTTAAAAACCTGAAACAAAAGCTTCATGAAATAATATTTACTCTTACTCCATAGGATATTCTCTGATATTTTTTTCTTTCTTTCTAATGTGAACGCCAATGCACTAAATTGATTCCCAAATCCCCATGGGCCCTGCACGACACTTCTTACCTCCTGTTTAAAGTTCTTTTAAACTGCTACCACAGTCCAGTTTTGCTACTCTGAAGTGGAGCTAATCTCCTCGACCCATTAAAATTTGTCCTTAAATAGATTAAATCCTTGAAAGCCCTTCCTTAAACCTTGAATTGATGTTTCTCTAACTAGAACTCTTCGGCGGCACACCCATCTTAGCTATTTATATTGTATCGAAAACTGCAGATGTTCTCCTTGGAGAACAACAGATCATTGTTGAAAGGAATGCATTAGTTTTCACTGTTCCTGCTGCATCACTGACAAGAGTTGACAAGTGTGGGGCAGCAACACTGGACCTGAGCAGCTGCCCACGGTGCTGAAACTGAAGATGAAACGATAGTTTTGGAGATAAAATATTGCCAGATTAGGACAAAGTGGAGGAATTTACCAAAACGCTGGCAGAGAACACTCAGCGGTTGCCACCAAATACGCGTGAGTGCTTCTGGGATCGCTTGGCTTCGGTGTCGATCCACTCCCTCTCTGGGACAGAGTTCTTTTATCAGTGCGGGTCAACTCAATAAGGGAGAGCTTCCAGCTTTAAGGGGGCAGGGACGCGGTATCTGTCCCTAAGAGAGTCACGTCCCACCTTCTATCCAGCTTCCGGGGTGGGGGTGGGGGGAGGTTAGAAAGAAAGGAGGCGCCTGCCCTCTTTTTTCCAAAAACTAAAGAGTTCCCCCAACTAAAGTCGAGCGACTTCGCCCGGGGACGCTGCGGCAAGTGCTGGACCAAGAGAAGCCCTCCGAACGTCTTCCCAGGTTCCAGCCGCCTCAAGAATGTAAGAAGCAAAACGAATAACCCAACAACTTCAGATATACACAAACTCATGGGGTGGGAATGCAAGGGGAACTCGGCCCTCCAAGAGCAGGGCTTTTTATTTTACCTTTTGCAAAAAAAAAACACCTAGTTTCTTCCGCGCCCAGCCTGGTGAGGAGCAGCCAAGAGCTCAGCGGCGGAGCCGCCTCGGAGCTCCAGGGCCGGAGAGGGGGTGTGTTCTCTCGGCCAGGGCCCACGGGGAACAACCCGCCGCCCGGCCGCCGCGACGCGGGAGAGGCTCTTACCTGGAAGCCTGACCCCGCAACACAAATACGCTCGCCAGCCGCGTCGCTGCGGGAGCAGTCCCTACCGCGACTTCATGATTGAATCTCCTCACCGACCCCCACTGCCTGGAGTCGGAGCACAAACGACAACACCGAGGCGAGGCGGAAGTCCCGCCCCGCGCGCCTCATTGGTCCGCACCCGAAGGTAGAGGAAAGCCATTGGGCCACAGAGCTGCTCGCTAAGGCTCCTTCCCAGTCTCACGCCGGGTCTAGCTGCTTGCTCAGGTCCAGCTCGGAGAGATGTCCAGTCCGCGGAGTCGCGTTCTTGGCCTCGTGACCGGTCCTTTCTGGAAGGGAAGGGCAGGGCAGGGCAGGGTGGGGCGGGCTTCTGGAGCGAGGCTGAAGGATCTGCTTTTGGCGGGGAAAGAGGTATGATGGCTGAGGGGATTGGCTGTGGAATACTGCCGCCTGCCGTGTGCCCCACAGGAGTGGAGGCCGTGGGGTCAGAAGGGGATCGGACCGAGAGGCCAGAGCTAGCTGGCCTAGCCCGTTCTAGCTGTTGGGCCGAAGCATCCCGAGGCCCAGCAGGCGGGCTACCCCTCGGCGGGCCTGGCTTTGGCGTCGTCTCGCCGCTTTCCTGCACCGCACTCACCCGACCCGCAGAAGAGGTGAGGACGAGGCCTCATCCCTTCCGCACCGTGTCCAGGCGGAGATCGAGATGGATGGGGCCAAGGCCAACGCCTTAAAGTCCGAGTCGCGTTGTTAGAGGTGCGAGCAGCCCGAGCGCTGAACACTAGTTCCCCGACGCCTGAGTGGGACCCGTGCCGACGTCAGCACTCTGGGCCTGACACGCGCGCGCCATCCCCTAGACTCAGCAAAAGTCAAACTGTGATTAAACCCTAGGTCAGCCTTTTAAAACCCTTGCATCCTTTAATGAACCAAAAAATCTCGTTCCCTACCGCCTTTCTGGTAAGACCTCCGCACCCCTGGTATTCCAATTTCAAACCAAGCTACTTTTAAACTTAAATTACCCGGAGTGGAACATCCATACTGATTAACCAGTTACCAACTAAAAATTTTAAAGAGGTAATGTGGCTTACTGCAAAGATAACAAAGACTTATGAACTAGAATGTCAGGAAACCTAGATTCTGGCCCTGCTTCTGCTTCAAAATAAGGCGCCTTTAAGAGCCCATTACAGGCTTCACATCCTTCAACCTCATCTTTTAGACAAAGGAGCGACAGGAAGCTATCACTTAGAACACCTGTAGAATACGCTTGGCTGTAACTTGTAACCTTGACTGATCTGGGGAGACCTGAGGAATAGGAAGAAGACTCCCTATTGTGTATCCTTTTGTGCCTTTAGAATTTTAAGCCTTTTGAATATTACCTACTCAAAATTTAAATACAAAAAAACTTTAAATCAAATTACACTAAAATAAGTAAAGGCCATCAAAGGTACTTTCCTATTCTGTGTATCCTTTGACTATATATTCTATATATCCTTAGACTTTCATTAGTTGTAAAGATAGTCCATACTTAATACAGTCCTGCCTTTAAGAAAGTCATAAGTAAAAGTCAGAATTGGGAATATTACTATGAAGGCTAGTGTAAGCATAGTTAGCATATCTCTATAAGCATTTCTTCATTAAATTATCGAAATTGGCTTTATATTAAATCAGAGATTTCTTGCATGACATTGAAAAAAGTAAAAAATAACGTCCACATTTTACAGGTTAAAAAAAAAAGTTTGTTCATTCCTTAAATAAAGACATGTTGAGTACGGAACATTTTAATCTGACTTTATTCTGCTCTTCAGATCACAATAGGTATAGTTCTTTCAGTTACAAACAAGGTAATGTGTTATTTGTACTGCATTTAGGCAGAAGAATTGTGCTACACCCTGCAGAAGCATTTATTCTCCCCACTGTGATGAATGAAGTCAAACCGAAAGAAAACAGATTGGGAAAATGTACTAATTTTTTTTAAGTAGGTTAGACAGTAAGGTTGATAGACATCTTAATTATGCTTTTCAAGAGCATGAAGGGTTAATATGGCACATGATACTAATAGCCACTAATTATCTCCTTGGAAAGACAAAAGAAAATTAGGACTTTGTGTCTGACAGTTTTTTATTTTTTATATCCTCCTAAAAGTACAAATAGCATATAAAATTGTAGAATTTCCTACCTCCAATATATTGTAAGACAGCAACAACAACTAAAAAGACAAGATACCCAATTACCTAATTGTCTAAAATGGTTTAGAAGTAGTTTTCCCTGAATAATGAAAAGAATGCAGGCAGTTTCTTTAATCACTGAGATCAACTAGAGACATTAAAATTACTCTAGGCATTATTATATTTAGAACCAGAAAAAAGTAATTTTAGACAGATAAAACGATAGTTTCATTTTGAAAAGAAAAAAATAAAATTATTACTGTGAAAAAGAAGAAATAGAATCCATAAAGAATCCATAGGAATCCATATATGTATGGAATACACACATTTGAAAAAGTACTAAACAGAACTTCTAAAAATTGTCTCAGGGAATTTTTGGCCGAAGATTAGAAAGTCTCCCATTTCTTTACCAAATTCTAAGTCCCAGAGAATTCTTTACCAAATTCTAAGTTTCAGAGAATTCCTTACCAAATTCTAAGTTAATAAATTCATCTTGTAAGAAAATAAGTGAAAAGTTCAGAACACACAAAAAAAGATATCAAAAGGATTTTTCAACAAAGTTTAAGGAACTGAGAAAGGTCAGACCAAAAAAACAAACAAAAGAAGTTCTGTTTAAGTCTAAATGCCTTAAAAAATGACCTGGTCACTGTTTCCCTTGAGATGAGTTGCTTCCCAGTCTTATATATAAAATGACTGACATACAATTTCAACTTTTCCTTTCTTATTTGGTTCACTGAGAAGCAGTCTCACTCTATTTGCTTACAAAGTTATTACAAAATAAGCATGCAGAAATTCAGATGACATAATGTAATATAAAGATGTAAGAATTCAGGAATGTGGATCAAGACAGTCATTTTGGGAAACAATTTGGCATTATCTGAAAAGGCTGGAAAATAACATTTTCTATGACATAGCAATTCCCATCCAGGAATATACCCTAAAGAAACAAAAAATAAATTCATAACTAGTTACATTGTAGTGAAATTTAAAGAAGATCAAAGAAAAACAGAAGTTCTTAAATAAACAAAGAAAAATAAAATACAAAGGAATGGCAGCTGACTTCTCAATAGCCACAAAAGAAACTAGGAGTCAATGAAATATCTTCAAATACTAAAATAAAATAATTGCAATTGTCAACCTAGAATTTGTGCCAAGTTAAGCTACCATTTAAAAGTGAAGGCAAAATGAAGACATTTTCAGAGGAAAAACAGCATTTATTCCTAAGACACTTTTATTGAAAGAACTTCTAAAGGATGTCTTCAACAAGTTGAAAATTGAACCCAGGAATAAGGGGTGAGATGCAAGAAAGTATGGAGAGCAAAGAAGTTGAATATAATTTTCAAACAAGTAGATGTAAAAAGGGGAATGAAGAAAACATAATTATTCAATAGAAAACAGGGGAGTAGGGATGGGAACAGAGCAAATTAAAGGTATTGTAAATGGCAAATACAAAATGAGATAGAGGAAATCATCAATAATCTCTAAAAGAGGTAAATGGGGTAAACTTGCCAATTAAAAGATTGTCCGTTGTATTCTTTTTAACAAAACATGATATAAAAACGTAAAGGACACCAAAAATTGATAGTAAAATGAGGGGGAAAGATATGCAAAGGGAATAACAACCCAAAGAAAGCTAGTGTAGCTTATCCAGGGGGGGAAAAAAACAGACCTAAAGTCAAAAGCATTGTTAATCAGGATAAATAGAACTATAAAAGAATGATAAGTGGAAAAATCTGCAAAAAAGTTATAACCATCTTGAACCAGTATGCATCTAGAAACATAGCCTCAAAATATTTAAAGCAAGAATTGACTAGCTTACAAAGAAAAGTTGGCAAATCACAATCAAAGTAGAATTTTATACTCCATTTTAAGTACCTAATAAATCCAGCAGACAAAACATTAGTAAGAATATAGAATATTTAGACAACACACAGAACATGTAGAGAACCCTGTAAATATTCTTTTCAAGCACATATGGAATCTTTCCCAAAATAGCAGCATATTATGCTATAATGCAAATCTCAACAAATGTAAAAGAATACGTGGCATACAGCCCATGTTATACGACCAAAATATAATATTAGGTATCAACTATTGATAGAGTATGTTTTTTAATTCTAAGAAAATACTATGAACAACTTTAAATAATAAATATGAAAAAATACCCCCCCAAAATACCAAATAAACAATTTCCTAGGAAAAAAGTTTTAATTTACCTAAACACCCAAGAAAATATAAGAAACCTAAGCAGGCTAGGGAAATTGAAGGAGCACTCAAAAAAACAAAAAACAAAACAAACAAACAAACAAAACTACAGGACTTCCCTGGTGGCGCAGTGGTTAAGAATCCACCTGCCAATGCAGGGGACACGGGTTTGAGCCCTGGTCTGGGAAGATCCCACATGCCACGGAGCAACTAAGCTCGTGTGCCACAACTACTGAGCCTGTGCTCTAGAGCCCATGATTCACAACTACTGAATCCTGCGTGCCTAGAGCCCGTGCTCCACAGCAAGAGACGCCACCGCAACGAGAAGCCCGCGTACCACAACGAAGAGTAGCCCCCGCTCGCCTCAACTAAGAAAGCCCGCACGCAGCAACAAAGACCCAACGCAGCCCTAAATAAATTTATTTTTTTAAAAATATCTACAACCCTTCCCTCAAAAAATCAACTCCAGAACGTTTTAAAGGTAAGTTCACCATACCTTCAAGGAATAGATAATAAAAGTTTTACAAACGATTTCATAGAATAAAAAGTGAAAACTATTCAACTAATTCCATGAGGACAGTATACTGTTGATACTAAAACTGAACAAAGACAATACAGGTAAGAAAAATCATAGGCCAATCTCACTTTGAATGAATATGCAAAAATCCCAAATAAAACATTGGTAAACTAAAACTAGCAAAGCTTTAAAAAACAAAAAAACTATGACCAAACAATGTTGAATTTAAGATAACATTATAAAATCTATTAATATGATTCACCATATTAATATATTTAAACTAAAAGCTTATCTTAATATATGCAGAAAAATCATTTGAGAATTAAAGGAGGGACCTATATTATACATATTGTCAAAGAAACCTTTCTGAAAAGCTGACATAAGTTGAGACTTAAAGAAGAAGGCTTCCCAGGTTGTGAGCCACAGGAACCAACTCTAGTCAATTTAGGTTAAAAAAGGCAATTTGCTTGAAGAATATGATGATACTCCCAGCATTAAAAGGATGCCAGTAGTACAGTCTTGTAAAGATCAATGATCGGTGACTCTTATTGTCCCACAGAATCAGTATTCTCACCCTGGCAGTACTACTCTGGCCATTTTCATCACTCTGCTCACAGTTCAAATTCCAGGGAGGGAGTCTTCCACTGGCTTATCTTCTGACACATGTTCATCCCTTGAGGCCTTAATTAACTGTTTCATCAGATCACACACCAAGGGAGAGAAGTAAGGAAATCAGGATGATGTCATCAAAAGAAGATAGAATAAATGCTAGTAAGGGCACCCAGAATGACTTGAAAAGCATGTTCAAAGGCCCTGAGACCGTAACAAGCCTAGCATAATTGAGGATAAGGAAACCAGTGGGGCTGGAATGTAGTGAGGTAAGGGAAGGGTGGTAAGAGATGAGGTTTAATTGGGTATTACTATTCAAAGTGTGGTCCTTGTCTAGCCAGACCAGCCTCATCTGGGAGCTTGTTAGAAATCTCTATTCTCAGCCCAGGCAGAGAATCAGATTTTCTGGGAGTCAGGCCTAGGAGTCTGCATTTTAACTCCAAGTGATTCTTAAAAATGCATAAGTTTGAGAATCACAGATGTAGAGGTTTGTAGAGCATAGTAAAGGTTCCAGTTCTTTTGCTGTTGTTTTGCTTGTTTGTTTGTTTGTTTGTGGCCACACCACATGGCTTGTGGGATCCTAGTTCCCCAACCAGGGAGTGAACCCAGGCCCACGGCAGTGAAAGCACCAAGTCCTAACCACTGGACCACCAGAGAATTCCCGAAAGGTTCTAGTTCTATCCTAAGGGCAATTAGGAATTTCAAGCCAGGAATGACATTATCTAATTTGCACTTTAAGAGAACCATCCTGCAATTATGTAGGAAACAGACTGAAGAAAGACATGAGTGAAAACAAGAAAGCCGGCCAGGAGATCGTTGCAATAATCCAAGAAGAAAAGAATGGCCAGGACCAAAGCCATGGCAGTAGGGATGGAAAGAAATGGTCAGAATGAAGATATATTTTGGAGTTCAAATAATAAGGATTTGATGATGGATGTGAAGGAGGAGGGAAAAAGAAAGAATGATGACTGCCAGATTTCTGGTTTGAGCAGCTGGGTGACTGGTGGTATCGTTTATGACGCAGAGAAAACTGGGTGATGAAGAAAGAGAAAAATTTGGAAAGGGAAAAGCACAGGTTCATTTTTGTATATTTTCTGATTGAGATATCTAAATGGAGCTGTCCAGGAAGCATCTGGATATAAAGAGGAGTGGTTATAACACGAGATATAAATTTAGGAATCTTTATTGTAAAAGTAGCATTAAATACACAGGAATGTATGAGATCACTTACAAGCAGCCTCCTTTGTAGTATTTTAACTAAACAACTAAACTAATATTTAGAGCTAGCATTTAGCATAAATCAAGCAGGTGGCCATCTACATATTATGTTCTCAGGAATCCTTAGCTCCTGCCCCCCAGTTTTTTCCATATGGAACCCTTACAATGGTATCTTAAATTCCCACACTAATTATTTTCCTTAGATTCAAAAAGAAGGGCAGATATTAGAGATTTAATTGTCAGCCACTGACACCTCATATTTCAAAAATTCTCCCCTCCCCTGCCACTCTCTTGAAAATTGCAAGATCAAATACATTTTTCGGGCAGAGAAGGAAACTCTCCAGAACGGAAAATACAACAGAAAAGATGAGAACCTGTGAGGGCACTGTCCTAATCTGTGGGGCTTGAATGAAAATGTAAAAGTTTTCTCCACAATTTAGACACAATACAGGAGAAAAAACAACAGCATGTGCTAGCAGAAGGGAAGAGACAGCATGATACGTTTAATTTTACTAAATGGGGCAGCGGTTAAAGTTAGAATTTAGTTTAAAAGATCCGTGTTCATATAAAACATTCCAGTCAACACAATGGTACTTAAACGGTACTTTAATTAGCCTACTGTTTGGTCTGTTTCAGTTAAGTTCACAATAAGCTGTGTTTTATAACTGCTATTTCCCCCACTATTGCTTGTTTTCCTAACTGTAGATTTCTCTTCTGTTCACTGCGTGTTATTTCCTGTTTCATGCATGAATTTATTCCAGCCATCAATCGCACAATTTCACTTCCTTGAAAAAGGCTTCGCATCTGGTGACGAGCTCTATAGTCTGGAAATTCTCCCAGCTTCCATCCTGATTATGGTAAAGTCTTATCTATCTTGGCAATTTAATGAAATGCCTCTGCCACTAGTTTGTTCATTTCCAAAAATAAAGATGTGGGGAAACTGCTGAATTACACTTGCATGTGTTCAGATGATAAAATTAAAGCACTAGGTTTGTCAGATAGTAATAATAACCAGTTAACGGAAAAAAAGACAGACATTGTATGAGAATTGCTAGAATTGATTGCTATTTTTAGACTCCCATTTTTACTTACAGTCTTCCTTCTCTGTCTTACCTCTCTGCTACTTCATAATTTTACTTTTTATCATGATCTCTTTACATTCAGTGCTAAGTAAAATGTTTAATTAGGCATACTTTACTCTCAAACCTTTCCAATCTTTCCTTTCAACATTGTTATTTCCCATATCAGACTCTCTATCCCCAGGAGACCAGTGCTCTCAAAATATGCCCAGACTTTTCCTTGTTCCCCCTGCTCTCCTCACTACTAATAGTATCAATAGCAGTAGCAGCAACAACACTGTACTAAGCTCTTTTACACGTTATTTTATTAATCTTCATGACAACCTTAGGTCCTACTATTGTGTTTATTTTTACAGATCAGGAAACTATGATTCCAAGAAATTAAATAACTCATCCAAACTCACACAGCTGGTGGGAAATGAAATAGACCTCTTGGGCTCTGGAATTGGGATTTGAATGCAAGTCCATCCATATCCAGAGCCTGAGCTTTGAACCAAGATGACAAACAATGAGTAGCCAGTATAACGAAAGAGAGGGCTCAAGTTGAAACCAAATGACCCTCTCCTGTATTATCTGGGGCAAGTAATACAACCTCTTGTTCCTAGATTTCACCACATTCTATCTATGCCTGGTTGTCCTGCCTGAATTGTACCCTTTATCTGAGCCTACCCTTCGCTCTCCAACACCTAAAATTTACCTGTCTTAGACCTCCAAAGCTCTGCTTCCAGCTAACTGTCACTTAGAAAACTTTTTAGTAAATGAATACAAGAGTATTAGCCTTGTTAAAGATACATGTTTTATAGAGTAGCTTTCAAAACCACAAAACCTTAAATGAAAATGAAATTTTAGATACTGAAATGAATGAGTGAAAAACTTGGCGGTGAAGAGAAGTCTTCCTAGTACCCCTCAACTATGACATCATGTAGACCAGTGCTTCTTAAACTATTATACATAGGAACACCCGGGCACTTGTTAGAATGTAGATTCTGATTCAGTAGGCTGCAATGGAGCCTGAGATTCTACAGTTCCAGCAAGTGCCCAGGTGATACTGATGCTGCTGATCTCCAGACCAAACTTCTAAATCATCCATTCCTTTTAGAGTTAAGTCCGTCTTCTTTAGTCTTTGATTCAGTTCCTGTTTTTCTTTGCTAAATAGCAAACGTGGGAAACTGTAAGATCTGATTTTTAGTTTCCTCTTCGTTTGACCCAAGAGGATATCCCTTACTGTTTTGCAAGCTCTGCACTTATGAAGATATATTATATTTAACTAAATATCTCTAGGTGTTTTAGGATTGCCCAAACCTGCATGATTGTTTTTCCAGTTAAAATAAAAATAGTAATAAATTACTTTCTTAAAAAAACTAAAACGGTACTTTAAAAGAATCAGGAATAATACAAGGACAGAAAGAATATTGAGAATTAAGAACTCTATTTCCTTTTTTCAAACTTGTTTTTATTCTCAAAAGGCTGGCCTATTGCAACATAAGGTCCATCCTGGCACTACAGACAAATGCTTTCTATGAAAGCCTTTTCCAGTTAACAAGAGTTACTCAAAAGAGGTAGCAGTACAGTAAATCATCATACCTATTCATAGTCAAAACAAAGACTACTAGTTCTTAAACTTTTCAGGGGTTGAGAAATGTGAAACAAGCTTTGTGGTCAAAATAAGCTTGCATCTTTTTTTGATAAAAAAATTATCTTTTAATAAACATGACTTTAAAAACTCATGAATTTTAAATTGAAGGTAGCTCATTTTACTTTTATTAATTTACAAATGAAAAATGCTTATTGGTATCAGTCATATCAAAATAGATTGTTTTATTTATATCTTTTATCATATTCAAGAAAATTAAGGAATGCAAGATTGAAATCACTGTTTTGTAAGATTATTTTTAACGAAATTTTAAATAATAATTTTCTTTTGATTTTCTTTGTAGTTAATTGGGAGGCTGCTGAATCAAAATATGTTTTTCTTTATAATTACTTTTTTAAAAATCTCCATATAGTTTCTAGTTCCTGGCCATTTAAAGTATAGTCCAGGGAGTCTATTAGAACTGAAAATCTCAGGCCCACTTTAAAACTACTCAATGAGAATCCATATATTAAGAGGATTATCAGGTGATTCAAATACACATTTATGCTTTCTTAGATGAAATGGAACTCAGTGACAAATTTTAAAAGTAACAATCATAAAAGCATAATTGTATATTAAAAAAAGATGCTATAAATTTTTCTCAACACATCAGCATTTAACATTTTCAACCCAAAGCAGATACTCCTAAGGCAAAAATTATTGTAAAGGGCCACCAATCACTCAGCATTCCTTTGCAATACTATTTACCATATGACATTAAATTATATTTCTTGTTATTTTGGATATATCACATAACATGTATGACATGTATCAATATATCATAAATCAAAATATATTTTAAAGTCAATTCAAATATGTAATTATTTCAGAGCTTTAAAAGGAAACTAAAGTAAAGGGTTAAACTGTAATAGGGAGACTACCATAACTTTCAGTACAGAAATAAGACTGAAATCACTGATTTTCATCTTTGAAATATATGAGAGATCAGAGGACTAAAATATATTCGTCACTGATTGTGACATAGTTGTTTCTCTTTTACCCTAGTCCTCATCTTGTAACATTACTGTTCTCTTTCTCTTTCTCCCTTGGTATGTGTCATCTTTCTATTTACTTGTTTTCCCTGCATATAACCTAATTCTTTCCTACCATTATTACTAGCAAGCAATTCCTTTCCTATTTCTCTACATTTATATTATCTTATTTATTTTTACATGCTATCCCTACTACCTGATCATTCTCTTTAAACAAGCTTATTTATTTGTTGCTCCACTCTAAATACATGCACCCATTCACACTAGACTGGAAGCTCCATGTCTTGTTCACTGCAATAGTCCAGCACAGAACAGTGCCTGGCACACAGTAGGGCTTCAGTGTATATGTACTGAGTTAATAAACAGTATATCTTCATTTCAGATCAAATGTCTTTTCACTTTCATATCATTTATTTTGTTTGTGCTGCTTTTCACACTTCATCTTATAGTACAGTTTCTGGCCCAGGTATTTTAGACAACTACCGTCTTCCTTACTCATGGCATATCCCTTAAGGTCACATTCATCATCAAATCTTCCAAAGACCTAGCATATCCCATTTGGGTACCAAAGACCTAGGTACCCAGTAGGATAACTAAATTAATTTAAAATTCCTAGAAAATGAAAAAACAAAAAACAAAAAGGGCCTCTAGATGCTAAAGCAAGCTGTTCCTAGATTTCAACTAAGAGTATTTTTAAGTCTAATTCTTATCATTTCAAGCTTTCCCTACATTCCTAAGAGAGTTTCAAGGCTACTTATCATTTCACTGTTACAAGGCAATTTTTAATGATATCAATCTACAATAACCTATGTTGTTTATTCAATCACTGCAAGGCACTGAGCTATGCCACTGGGTATTCAAAGGTGATTAAGACACTGTCCCTCCATCAAAAAGCTCCTAGTCTAATGGGGAAGGCTGACACTGACATAATAAGTGGAATGCAGTATAAAAGGTTCTACGGGTAAAGAATATATGATGCAGTGGAAGAACAGATGTCAACTTTCCGGGGGAGATAAAGAAGGCTTCTTGAAAGGACTGAGTTGGGCTTTTTATTTTTGGATTTTATTTCTAACTTAATTTTTTGACTGGTTAATGCCTCCACATGGTTCAAAATTTTAAAAGAATTAAAAGATAATACAAGCATTGACAACACCAAATGCTGGTTAGGATGTGGAGCAAAATCATTGCTGGCAGAAATGCAAAATGGTACAGCCACTCTAGAGGACAATTGGCAGTTTCTTACAAAACTAAACATATTCTTACCATACCATCCAGCAATCACAATCCTTAGTATTTACTCCAATGAACTGAAAACTAATATCCACACAAAAACCTGCACATGTATGTTTATAGCAGCGTTATTCATAAGTGCCAAAACTTGGAAGCAACCAAGATGTCCTTCAGTAGGTGAATGGTTAAACAAACTGTAGTACATCCAGATGATGGAATATTATTCCCCACTAAGAAGAAATAAGCTATCAAGCCATGCAAAGACACATGCATATTACTAAATATTACTAAATGAGAGCTTATCTGAAAAGGCTACATACTATATGATTCCAACTATATGACATTCTGGAAAAGGCAAAATCATGGAGGCAGTGAAAAGATCAGTTGTTGCCAGGGCTTGGAACAGGAAAGGATGAATAGACAGAGTAGAAAGGATTTTTAGGGCAGTGAAACTATTCCATATCATAATATAATGTTGGATACATGTCATTACACATTTGTCAAAACCCATACAATGTACAACACTAAGTGTGCACCCTCATGTAAACTATGAACTTCGGGTGATGATGATGTATTAGTGTAGGCTCATTAATTGTAACAAATGCACTTCTCAGTTCAGGATTTTGATAGTGGGTAAGGCTGTCCTGTGTGATGGCAGTAGGTATGTGGGTACATGAGAACTCTATGTACTTTCTGCTCAATTTTGCTGTGAACCTAAAAGTTCTCTAAATTAAATCTATTTTTAAAAATGATAATACAGTGAAAAGTACTGTTCTCATCCTTGATCCCTGGCTGCTCAAGTCTCCTCTCCAGAGGCACCAGGGTGCTTTCTAGTTTCCTGAGTGTATTAGCAGAGATTTTGAGGTATATGCAAACTATATCATATATCGTATCTATAGATCTGATTTCCCCCTTTTTTCCTCAAATGGTAGTGTATTACATACTCTGTTTTGCACCTTACTTTTTGCCTTATTATAAAACTAACTTTTCATAGTTCTATTTTTTACATTTAAATCTTTGATGCATTTTTAATTTCTTATAATGCTAGGTAAAAAAGTAGAGCTCCAGTTTTTTTTCTTTCAGGTAACTACTGGGTAACTCAACACTATCTTATTTCCCCACACCATCACCACTGATACAATATGCTACTTTTTTTTTATATTCTTTTTTCCTTCCATTTTTATTGAGATATAATTGACATACAGCACTGTGTAAGTTTAAGTTGTACAGCGTAATGATTTGACTTACATACACCATGAAATGATTACAACAATAAGTTCAGTGAACATCCATCATCTCATATAGATACAAAATAAAGAAAAAATTATTTTTATCTTGTGTGATGAGCACTCTTAGGATTTCCTCTCTTAACAGCTTTCATATATAACATACAGCAGTGTTCATTATATTAATCATGTTGTACATTTCATCTCTAGTACTTATTTATCTTATAACTGGAAGTTTGAAACTTTTGACCATCTTCATCCAATTCCTCCACCCTATGGTAACCACAAATCCGATCTCTTTTTAAAAAGGAACCCTTTTACACTGTTGGTGGGAATGTAAATTGGTACAACCACTATGGAAAGCAGTATGGAGGTTCCTTACAACACTAAAAATAGAGCTACCATATGATCCTGCAATCCCACTCCTGGGCATATATCTGGAGAAAACCATAATTCAAAGAAGATACATGCACCCCAATGTTCATTGCAGCACTATTTACAATAGCCAAGAAATGGAAGCAATGTAGATGTCCACTGACAGATGAATGGATAAAGAAGATATGGTATGTGTATGTATACATACACATATGGTATGTGTATGTATGTATGTATGTATGTGTGTATACATACACACATATATACAATGGAATATTACTCAGCCATAAAAAAGAATGAAATAATGCTATATGCAGCAACATGGAGGTTATCATACTAAGCGAATTAAGCCAGACAAAGACAGGTATCACATGATATCACTTATATGTGGGATCTAAAAAAAATGATACAAATGAGCTTATATACAAAAGAGAAATAGACCCACGGACATAGAAAAGAAACTTATGGTTACCAAAGGGGAAAAGCAGGGGGGAGGGATAAATTAGGAGTTTGGGATTAACATACACACACTACTGTATATATAATAGATAACCAACAAGGATCTATTGTATAGCACAGGCAACTATACTCAATATTTAGTAATACCCTATAAGGGAAAAGAATCTGAAAAAGAATACATATGTATGTATATATATATATGTATGTGTGTGTTTATATATATACATATATATGTATATATATGTATATATATATACACACACATATATATATATACATATAGAACTGAATCACTTTGCTGTACACCTGAAACTAACACAACATTGTAAATCAACTGTACTTAAATTAAAAAAATCTGATCTCTTTTTCTATGAGTTTGTTATTCGTTTTCTGAAGTATAATTAATTGACCTACAACGACTATATTAGTTCCTGGTGCACAACATAGTGATTCAATATTTCTATATGTTTCAAAATGATCACCGTGATGAATCTAGTTACCATCTGTCACTATACAAAGATATTACACTATTACTGACTATGTTTCCCATGCTGTACATTTCATTCTTGTGACTCAAACCGGAAGTTTGTACCTCTTAATTTGCAAGATGCTACTTTTGTCATATAGTAAACTCTTGTGAGTCCATTTTTATGCTTTCTATTTTTCCATTGATTTTTCTGACTCTTCATATGCCAGGATCACACTGTTTTAACCTTATTGTAACATTATAATATATTTTAACATCTTGTAGGTGAGTGCTTTTCACTACTCTTCCAGAGCTTTTCTAGCTATACTTGCTTATTTTTCTACATTAATTTTAGAACATCTTGCCTAGTTTGGAAAAATCCTGTTGGTTAACAATTCTGTACTGTATAATTGAAAGTTGCTAAAAGTAGTTTTTGTTTTTTTTTTTTTTTGCGGTACGCGGGCCTCTCACTGTTGTGGCCTCTCCCGTTGTGGAGCACAGGCTCCGGACGCGCAGGCTCAGCGGCCATGGCTCACGGGCCTAGCCACTCCACGGCATGTGGGATCTTCCCAGACCGGGGCACGAACCCGTGTCCCCTGTATCAGCAGGTGGACTCTCAACCACTGAGCCACCAGGGAAGCCCAAAGTAGATCTTAGATGTTCTCACTTCCAAAAAAAAAGGTAACTGTGTGAGGTGATGGATGTGTTAACTAATCTTATTGTGGTAAGCATCTCACAATGTATACATATATCATCACATTGTACACCTTAAACTTACACAGTATATATGTCAATTATATCTCAATAAACCTGGAAAAAGATCCTGTTGGGTTTTTTAAATTTATATATTAAATTTATATACTAACTTAGGAAGTTACTTTTATATTGACTTAAGAAGAATTGATGACTTAATCGTTTTGAACCTTCCTTCCAAAGTTACGGTATGCCAGCCCACTTGTTCAAGTCTTTTATGTTTTTTGGTTATGTTTTTACATTTATTTTATACATTTCTTACATGTTTCCTGCTAAGTTTACTCCTAACGTATTATCTTTTTTCTCTTTTATAAATGGAGTATTTTCTTCCATTATATTCTATATCAGTCATTTGTTTCTAGAAAACTATTCATTTCTGTGTATTAATTATAAATACAGCCACCTAGTTGAATTATTTCATTATTTGTAGTAGTCTTAAAAATTTGATTGCCATGATTTATTGGTTTACAATTATGTCTCCTATGATAGGGATAATTTTACTTACCCTTTTCAACTTTTAATTCTCATGTCAGAACATTTTGGCTAGATGGTCAAGATGGTAGAGTAGGAAGACCCTGAGCTCACCTCCTCTCATGGGCACACCAAAACTAGAACTATTTACAGAGCAACTATTGATGAGAAAGACCAGAATCTAGCAGAAAAGATCTTCTACAACTAAAGATACGAAGAAGGAACCACAAGGAGATGGGTAGGAAGGCTAGAGATGCGATATAGTCAAGACCCATACCCCTGGGTGGGCGACCGACAAATGGGAAGATTATTACAATTGCAGAGGTTCTCCCCAGGGAGCAAGGGGTTCGAGTCCCACGTCAGGTTCCCCAGCCCGGGGATCCTGCACTGAGAAGACAAGCCCCCAAAATATTTGGCTTTGAAGGCAGTGGGGCTTACTTTCAGGAGAGCCAGTGGGCTGTGAGAAATAGAGACTCCACTCTTAAAGGGCACACACAGAATCTCACACAGTCCAAGACCCAGAGCAGAAGCAGTAATTTGAAAGGAGGTTGGGTCAGACCCACCTGCTGATCCTGTAGAGTCTCCCAGAGAGGCAGCAGGCAACTGGAGCTAGCCCTGGTGGCAACCATTCTGGGGCACTCCGTTTGGCCAGGAGGACACTGGTGCTGGCAAGTGCCATTTTGGAATCCTCCCTCTAGCTTACCAAAACTGGGACCCAGCCCCACGCACCAGCCTGTGAGCACCAGTACTGGGACGCCTCAGGCCACACAGCTAGCCTAGCAGGAACACAGCCCCACCCACCAGTAGGCAGGCTGCCTTAAGGAACCCTTGAGCACCCAGCCACCCTGGGACACACCCTGTCCATCAGAGGGCTCAGGACCCAAACCCACACACAAGTGCACCGGCACTAACCCCGGGACCCCAAGGTCCCTACAGCCAGAGACCACAGGACTTGGCTCCACCTACCAGAGGGCCAGCATCACACAACAGTGGACATTAGCCCCAGAAACCCCTGGGCCTCAGCTCTGTCCACCAGCAGGTTAACACCAGCTCCAAGACAGCTTGGACCCCTCAACCAGCTGCCCTGGGATCTAGCCCCACTCACCAGTGAGCCAGACCAGCTTTAGGACACCCCAGAACCCACAGGCAACCATTTCAGGAACTGACCCCAGCCACCAGCATGCCGATACTAGATCCAGGAACCCTGGCCCCGCAACCAGTTACTCCAGAACCAGGTTCCACCCACCAGTGGGATAGCACTAGCCCTGGGACCCCCCTGGGGCTCTGCAGCCAGCCACCTCAGGACCCAGCCCACCACCCAGTAGCTGGCAGCTCCATACACGTCAGGACCCGGCAACCAACCAGACCAGGGGCCAGCCATGCCTACGGGAGACGGGCATTTACTCCAAAAGCCAAGTCTACTGCAGAATATAAAAATAGACATGTATAAGAAAATATACAGCTCAGGAAGCTATAAAGCATTTGGTTGTGATTTCTTAATGCCTATGACTTTCTTTAAAATCCTCTGCCCTAGGGACTTCCCTGGTGGCACAGTGGTTGAGAGTCCGCCTGCCGATGCAGGGGACGCGGGTTCGTGCCGCGTCCGCGAGGATGCCACGTGCCGCGGAGCAGCTGGGCCCGTGAGCCATGGCCGCTGAGCCTGTGCGTCCGGAGCCTGTGCTCCGCAACGGGAGAGGCCACAGCGGTGAGAGGCCCGCGTACCGCATAAAAAAAAAAAAAAAAAAAAAATCCTCTACCCTAGGCTGGTTTCTCTAAAAGCAGAGCCTGAGACAGGGATTGGGATGTATGCCAATTACTGAGGGAGCACTCTTCAAGAAAATCTTAGTAAGGAAGAGAGTTAAGCAGGATTCAGGAAAAGAAAGAGCTGAAGAAGGATGTAGTCTCAGGTAAAGTCCCGCTATGGCCTGCTCTACAGAGATCCTCTGAAGAATTTTCACCCCTTAATATAAGAGTGGGCATTTTATAGCCCCTTTGCAGTCAGTTATTGAGGAGGGGTGCATAGCTTTCCTGGCAAGGCAGCTCCCATCAGCTGAGGGCAATTCTTTGGAAAAGGGGGTGTAGCTATAAGCCTTTAGCAGTCAACAGTAAAGGCAGCTGGAGGGGGTGAGGGAGGGTGAGCAAGACACCAAAACAGCATTAACTATGTCCTATGGTAATGCTCTTTCTATCAAAATGCTAACAGCATAAGAAGGTATCATTGTGTTGCAACACTTGAAAAACATGAGGCCAAAAGTATTAGCTTTGCAGTGAAATCCTTTGCCTTTTTTATGTTTTCCATTTTCTCAAGTTTCTTATAGTTGGAACTCAGACTGTGAATGAATAGAATCAGTTAACAGGTTAACATTTACTAACTATCATGTGGCTCACATTATGCTAAGTGCTGTTAAGAATAAAAAGAAATGAAAGATAGGGATTCTGTCCTAGGTCTGTCTTCAGGAAGAAGACAAGATTTACAAACACTAAAAAAATGATCAGGGCTTCCCTGGTGGTGCAGTGGTTAAGACTCCGCCTGCCAATTTTCCCGGACATGGGTTTGAGCCCTGGTCCAGGAAGATCCCACATGCTGCAGAGCAACTAAGCCCATGCACCACAACTATTGAGCCTGAGCTCTGGAGCCCGCGATCCACAACTACTGAAGCTCGCGCGCCTAGAGCCCGTGCTCCGCAACAAGAGAAGCCACCACAATGAGAAACTCACGCACCACAACGAAGAGTAGCCCCCGCTCGCCACAACTAGAGAAAGCCCGCACACAACAATGAAGACCCAATGCGGCCAAAAATAAAATAAATTAATTTTTAAAAATGATCAGACATGGGCTTCCCTGGTGGCGCAGTGGTTGAGAGTTCGCCTGCCGATGCAGGGGACGCGGGTTCGTGCCCCGGTCTGGGAGGATCCCACATGCTGCGGAGCGGCTGGGCCCGTGAGCCATGGCCGCTGAGCCTGCGCGTCCGGAGCCTGTGCTCCGCTGCGGGAGAGGCCACAGCAGTGAGAGGCCCGCGTACTGCAAAAAAAAAAAAAAAAAAAAAAATGATCAGACATAATAGCATTAGAACAAGTGTATAATACTGGGGATTTCAGAGGAGAGTCTTAGAATTAAGTTCCAGTAAAATATAAGCTTGCATAATGGTGATTAATATCTTTGCTCATTTTTTGAGGGTGGTTTGAAATATTTTCCACCAACACTAAGGGAAGTTGAAGGAAATAACAATGGTAAATTGTTCTAAATAACATAAGGGCAAGGACTAAAAGAAATACCAACTATACTGTGTTGTTATTGGGTAGATTCCATTATGCAGAGATGGGAAGGGAAAACCACAGAGTCATTTGCCTACACATTCCTCTCCCTAGTGCAAGTGGATATTGTTCTGTACCCCGTGGCAGGATTAGAAATACCGCCAGGGAACAAGTACACAAAGTTGCTATGGAAACCAGAATGCTTCAGCTCAGAGTTATTTACAGAGAACTTCCAGGATGATTGCATTCAATAAAATCAACTCTGTTTTGCTTCACTCTGTGCCAGTGCATCCCAATTCAAATACATAGTTCTAAGGGTCCTTCCACCAGCTGTACTTGGATGAATATGGATTCAAGTATCAATGGATGGTGGTCACATTACAAAGTATAATTTATGTGTGGCAGTTTTGTATTACATGCTTGACGCTTGTTCACACTTGCCTCAACCATTGTCAAGTTTTCTGGTTTCCATAATAGAGCAACAGGTGGCTGTTGACTAATGCCACTGGCAGAGAAACATTTCCTCCAATGTAGCTGCTGTCAGTTTCACCGGATACTGTGGTACTGCGGGACTTCTCTCTCCACGTTCTCTCAACTCGCCTTTGAGGCTAGACAGTGACAGCTGCCTCTGGCCATCATTTTTGTCCTTAACTGTGAACTGGATTCTCCCAGCTATCCAATAGGATCTTTGAAAACAGCTTCTTTCTTTCTTTTTTTGACAAAATGAGGATTTTCATAGCTTTTGAGGGATCTTTTGAACCATTTGATGTTTCAGCAGATGAAACTGTGGAGGCTGTCAAGCTGATGATAAAGGTACATACTTTGTCCCTGAGCCCCTAAGATGTGCATTAATTTTAAGTATGCAGTGAAGTTTAAACTGTACGTGGGTGCATTTTCAGCAAACAGGGGACTAAAACTATTTGAAAGTATCATTGTTTGCTTACATAATCGTTTGTTAGAAGATATTAACTCTGGAGGTGTTAGACAGGAAAATTCTCAGAGGAAAAAAAGTTTAGCTTATCTTTATGATATTTGTAGATTGTGTATTGGCCAGATAGTATTACTGAAATTCTTCACAAAAGGAGAAAAATAAGACACTAACTCTAGGCCAGGTAAGTGGAGCATACAGTTGTCAGATAGATGGCCTGTGTGGTGAGCAAGCAACTATAAAGAACCAAAGGATTTTGGAGGTGGAGAGGACTTCTGGGCTACAGCCTCATTTTGCATTCAGGGAAAACTGAAGCTCAGATAGATTGACCATTTAACCTAGGATCACAGAGCCAGAATAAAAAATAATTTGGGTGCAGTACTTTTCTTACAAATTTCTTATAAATACTCACTATAAAATGGAAAATTAAGACAAATATTTAGGAACTGACCATCAAATGGTATTTAACTTGGAGATAATTTATTCCCATTTACTAAGGATCATTTACTGAATCATAGTTACATGATATATAGTAAATTACTATGATCCCTAAAATCTAGATCTTCTAACACAGAAGCTCTTAATCTTTATGTATCATGGATCCCTTTGGCAGTCTGGTGAAGCCTATGGACTCCTTCTCAGAATGTCTTTAAATGCATAAAATAAAATACATACCCCCAAAAAAGGAAACCAGTTATACTGAAATACAATTTAAAAAAATTAAAAAACAAATTGTGATATTGTGACATGTGGGTTTCCTTATTAACACATTAACAAGTGTTTGCAGTGTATCTCATAACTATTACAATTTCAAAGGAGATCAGTATAAATAATATTTTGTATCTGCAACAACAATGATGGGATATGAAAATATCTGTGATTTCTATTGGTGACAAAGTCACAGGAACAGTCAATTACTGCTACTTTAGCTTGTTGTCTATATACATAAGAAAAATCCCCATTTTATTTGAAGTTAATAAAAACCAAATGTAGTTTTTTGCCACCTAAGTTCTAACCATCAACTTTTGGGGATGTCTAAAGACTTCAGATTAAGAACTGTCTAATACTTCCTCCTTCTGTCCCAATTTTATAATACTCAGTGGAAAATGTAAAAGATAAGAGATTACATTGCTGGTCTAGTAATGTAGAGATATGCTGTTTTCATAATATGCTATTGATTTTTAAGAATTATTTCCACATTCCTCTCTCTGAAGATGAACAAGGCAGGAGGTATCTGGAGCTGATGTACGCTGGAGCAGCCCTAAAGGACAGCTGGAGTCTTACTGATGTTGGAATATCTTTTTGTTCAACTCTCAAATGCTTTGTTAAGGTATGACAGATGATCAGAGTAACAATTTGTCCAAGATGTCTACCTCATTTCAGAAAAAGTTATGAAGAATTCAACCAAAGTAGTTCACAATGTAGGAAGAGGTTTTCTCTTCTTGCCTTCCCCTCTCTTCCACTTGCATAACTAGACTTAGGCACAATTTGTGCTGTAAGGGGAAATAAGGCATGGAGACTGGATAGAGCTCCCTTTGTTTACTCTTTCTCTCCCTTCCCTCCTCTATCCCCCTTGTTGCCTGCCCCAAAACAGTCATCGCAGAGCAACCTATAAACCAATATAGGATCAAGGCCAAGGGGCTGATCTGGAACACTGATGTGGGAGAAAGAAGATTAGGTCACTTCCATGGCCTTACAATGGATTACGGGAATGAGGAAAGGGAAGAAATTCTCAGTAACAATAAGAATGAAATGGCAGGATCTACATTCAAATCCTACAATGCAGCCATTCATGAATTATGTGTACATATAACAGAGACAGCATTTTCCATTTATACTGTCCTTAATCAGTGGTGCTTAATTTGGGGTCCATGGCTGGCTTTAAGAACAAAACCCTAAAACTGCAAAATATGCAAAATTATGTACCTGGAGACTTTCTGGGTGAAGGATCCTTAACTTTTGACAATTTCTCAAAGAGACAGGTAGCCTAAAGAGTATTAAGAGCTGTTCTCTAGGATAGAAATAGTATTCAGTACTGGTTCTCTACCCCATATGAAAACATGAGCCTCAAGGAACTTAGTAAAGTACATATTTTCTGCTAAATGGGACACTTATTTTCTCATGGTTAGCATTAAAAAAAGTTTATGGTAGCTAAAGCTAACTCTTTTTCTTTTCATATATTTTACTGATTGACTAAGTGGGAAGTCTATTTTTTAAAACAATTTTCTAAAATATTTATTATTAAGTAGTAAAGATAAGTCACAGAAAAAAAAACATTGTATGATCCCATTTATGTAAATAAAAAGGCCATATTTTATACATGTTTTTAATGTCTTATAAGCATTTATTCATGTATTTTTTAAATCTTTTTATTATGCTTTTTTAGATAAATTTTTAAAGTTTATTTTTTATTGGGATAACATTGGTTTATAACACTACATTACATATCTTTCATGTGTACAGTATTATATTTCTACTTCTTTATACTCTACAACATGCTCACCACTAGAAATTTAGTTTCCAACCATCTCCATACAGTTGATCCCCTTTACCCGTCTTGTCCTCCTCCCACCACCCCTTCCCCTCTGCTAACCACTACTCTGTTCTCTATATCTATGTTTTGGTTTGGTTTGTTCAATTTTTTGTGTTAGTTTACTTGTTTTTTATATTCCACGTATGAATGAAATCATATGGTATTTGTCTTTCTCCGTCTAACTTATTTCACTTAGCATAAATTCCTCTAGGTTCATCATGTTGTCGCAAATGGCAAGATTTAATCATTTTTAAGCCTGACTAGTTCCGTTGTGTGTGTGTATATATATATATATATATATATATATATATATATATATATATATACACGTTGTGTGTGTATATATACATACACATACACACCACATCTTCTTTATCTATTTGTTCATTGATGGGCATTTATGTTGTTTCCATATCTTGGCTATGGTAAATGATGCTGCAGTGAACATAGGGGTGCATATATCTTTTTGAATTACTGTTTTGCTCTGTGGAATCTTTTTAGTTTGTTGTAGTACCATTTGTTTTCCTTGACTGAGGAGACATATCTAGAAACATATTGCTAAGACCAATGTCAAAATGCATACTGCCTATGTTCTCTTCTATTGCATTTTATGGTTTCAGGTCTTACATTTAAGTCTTTAATCTATTTTGAGTTGATTTTTGTGTATGGTATGAGATATTGATTTAGTGTCTTTCCTTTTTCTTTCTTTTTTTTAAATGTGGCTATCCAGTTTTCTCAGCAACATTTATTGAAGAGACTATCCTTTCTCCATTGTATGTTCTTTGCTCCTTTGTTCTAAGTTAATTGTCCATGTATGTGTGGGTTTATTTTGGAGCTCTCAATTCTGTTCCATTAATCTATATATCTGTTGTTCTGCCAATACCATGCCATTTTTATTACTATGGCTTTGTAATATAGTTTGAAATCAGAGTGTGTGATACCTTCAGCTTTGTTCTTTTTTCTCAAAATTGCTTTGGCTATTCAGGGTCTTCTGTGGTTCCATATAAATTTTAGGGTTTTTTGGTTCTATTTCTGTGAAAAATGTCCTTGGGACCTTGATAAGGATTGCATTGAATCTGTAGATTGTTTTTATGGACATTTTAACAATGTTGCTTCTTACAGTCAATAAGCATGGCATATCTTTCCATTTCTTTGTGCCTTCTTCAGTTTCATTCAACAATGTCTTATAGTTTTCAGTGTACAGGTCTTTCACCTCCTTGGTTAAATTTATTCCTAGGTATTTTATTCTTTGTGTTGTGATTGTAAATGGGATTGTTTTCTTAATTTCTCTTTCTGCTAGCTCATTGTTACCATCTAGAAATGCAACAGATTTTTGAAGGTTGATTTTGTACCCTGCAATTTTGTTTATTATTTCTAATAGTTTTTTGGTGGAGTCTTTAGGGTTTTCTCTATACAAAATCATGTCATCCATAAATAGTGACAGCTTTACATCTTCCTTTCCAATTTGAATGCCTTTCCTTTCTTTTTCTTGCTTAATTGCTCTGGCTGGAACTTCCCAATATGTTGAATAAGAGTGGCAAGCGTGGGCATCCTTGTCTTGTTCCTGATTTTAGAGGTATTATTTTTAGGTTCCTGAAAAATGTCTAGTTATCAAAAAAGGAAATAAAAACAATTCTAATTTCTTCTGCTTTTCTCTCTCTGATACTCAGAAAATTGTAGTATAATACTTTTTTAAGCAGACCTAAATTCTATGTCATTTCTTAAATGTCTCATGTCTTTAAATATGTATATGTATATGTAAATATAAAATATATGTATATATGTATATATAAATATAAAATATATGTATATATGTATATGTATATGTAAATATAAAATATACATACTGTGTTTTTGTTACTGTACAGTATAAACCCTCTAAAATTTCCTGGAATTCTCCAACACCAATAATGATGTTCAAGACATTTTTGTTGCTTGCTTACTTGGAGATAGTGGTATAAGATCAATACTAATATTTGGCTTTTTTGGGTTTTTTTTAATTAATAGTAATCTTTTATTTATTTATTTATTTTTATATTTATTTTTGGCTGTGTTGGGTCTTCGTTTCTGTGTGAGGGCTTTCTCTAGTTGCGGGAAGCGGGGGCCACTCTTCATCATGGTGTGCGGGCCTCTTCACTATAGCGGCCTCTCTTGTTGCGGAGCACAGGCTCCAGATGCGCAGGCTCAGTAGTTGTGGCTAACGGGCCTAGTTGCTCCATGGCATATGGGATCTTCCCAGACCAGGGCTCGAACCCATGTCCCCTGCATTAGCAGGCAGATTCTCAACCACTGCACCACCAGGGAAGCCCCAATACTAATACTTGAAATAGCTAGAGGAATCTAATTGAACCATAGCTATTCAGGGATGTAGACAAAGTGTGTTAAGAGTATGAATAGAATACTTTTACTCAACTAAGCACTGACTTTATTTTATTATTTAAAATTTTTTTAATTTATTTTTGAGCAGGTAGTACAGTCACATGGTGCTCAATTCCAGTGGTACAGCAGGATACACAGTAAAAAGTTTCTCTCCTACCTCTGGCCCCCAATCTTCCTCCCCAAAGTAACCTGTGTTCATAGTTTTACTTACAAAAATATTTCATAACTTCTGCCAATTAAGCATCATCTGTCACAGTGATGCAAGCTGCCTTTGCACTGAACTCTAACCTTTCCCTGGAGTTCTAAACTGCTAATGACAAGAACAGAATGTAGACGTAAAAGACTATTCCAGAAAGCCCAGGCAGAATATAATTATGAGTCACAGGGCTGGCCAACATGAAGGGTTTAATTAAAAATTCTCAAGTTCCATGGAATTTTTACTGATCTTCATCTTCACCTTCTCTGGCAGAATCACATTTAGTGAATTTCTTATCACTAGTTTTGGGAAGGAAAATAATATCTTGAATCTGAAGGAAGAGAATTACCTGCAAAGCCATAAATACTGGTTTCCATCCTAACTCAGTTCCTGTTAAATTAGATGATATAACAGGCCTATTTCAAAAGTCCACACTATTCACTGTTTATGTATGATAACGTCCAAACTGGGTTTGTAACAACAAAAATACTTTATGAAAATGTCCCTTGCTTCAAAGAATGAAGTCATATCAACTCTATACTGTTTGATCTATCTTAGGTAACCAAAGACTACCTTCCGAGTCATATTATTGCTTTATTGCATAATTAGATGCATACAAACTTAAGTAGTACTTTTCCTATCTAACTATGTTACTTCATGCAATTAGTTCCATTTTCTGAGAATCTAGGAAAGCTAGAGTCTCAATTTATTTTTGTACAAGTTAGAAATAGCATGATATAAACCAAAAACTTGGCAAGTAAGCAATTTTTTCTTTTTAAAAAGATGTAAGTAGATACCATGTGTCATGAAATCAATCCAGACTATTTGGTTTCTTAATTGCACTTATATTTTCGTATGGATTACAAGGTTTCGCTTGTGTGAAAAGCGGGAAAGATGTTAGATAAATGGAGGTGTTCTATTCTAAATAGTCAATGGGTTTTCCAGTTTCTCTGCTAATTACACTTTCTCCTTTAATGGTAATGTAGACACATTTGGAAAAGTGAATGGGGGATGACATAAGAATAGTAGGGAAAGAACATTGCCTTAATTTTTCTTTCCTTGGAAAAGAACTCCTACAGAAACCACAAGAAATATTTTCTCTGGCATGTATCGCCATGTTCTATTAGCACAGGTTTCAGCCCTTCCCATTCATTGCTGATGCTGTTGCAGTGTTCCTGTAAACCACACATGAGGCATTGCAAAGGCCTGGGTCACTGTGTGGCATGCAGAGGTGCTATCGCCATTTACCTCCTTCATCCTAACCTGTGTAACTGTGGAAACTATTGCTTGAGTTTTGTTCATTGTTGTCACCAGTGCATAGAATAATACCTGGCACACAGTAGGCTCTCCATAAATATGTGTTGAGTAAATGAGTTGATGAAGGCTTGAGGGATAAAGTAGGAAAATAAACAAGAAGGTATATGATTGTTGTGAGAAACGTCATAGGTATTGAGATGCATTTCAGGGTTTGGGTTCCCTCCCTTGCTGTGACATCTCTCCTCCCCTTCTACCTTCGAGTCAAAGTGCTCCAGTCTTAGTGCTTTTCCCTATCCAGCACCAGGGTTCTTAGGCTGCAAGCAGCAGAAAGGAACCTGGACAATTAAGGAGGAAAACAAACATATAAGAAAGGCTATTGCGTAGTTCACAGTCTTGACAGGAAGATTAGAGAATTGGGCTCAGAGATTATGCTGCCAGAAATAATTTCTAAATCATGACCCACAACTAGTCCAGGAAGGCCCCCGCTGCAGCCGCCCTAGAGCCCTCAAAGCAGACACTGGACGCAGCTGCCAGCCCTGTTGCCAGGCCAGCAGTGCTTCAGATCTGCTACTGCCAGGGAAGAGTCCCTGTGTCTGCTGCTTCTCTGCCTTCCTGGCTCCGAATTCAAAGTGGAGGTGGATGGGGTGGCTTGACTGGGCAGCACCCTGGTCACACATCTGGGTCGCACAGCAAAGGGGGCTGAGAAGCAACCATCTGGCAGGCTGTGTCTTCTAAAGTGTGAGGAAGACTCAGTCTCCCTAACACTGTTGTTGTTTTTTTTCACCGCACTGCATGGCTTATGGGATCTCACCAGGGATTGAACCTGGGCCACAGCAGTGAAAGCCCGAAATCCTAACCACTAGGCCACCAGGGAACTCCCTCCCTAACACTCTTTATGGCTTCCCTGCCTCCTTCTATCACAATACTTCCACCAACCAAGGGCTGTGGTTAAAACTTAGTCAATTCTTTCTGGCATCCTTGGAAAGTTGTTTTATGGTGAAAGAGTGTGTTATTTGTGGGACCACTGAGTAGATGTCTATCAGACAAATTGGAGAAGTTTGAACTATACTAGTAGGTCTAAAATTGATTCAAAATCATATACATTTTAGCTTTCAAAAGGCACTTTTAAAACACCAAAATCTAGGGATGTCCCTGGTGGTGCAGTTGTTAAGAATCCAACTGCCAATGAGGACACGGGTTCGAACCCTGGTCCGGGAAGATCCCACATGCTGCAGAACAACTAAGCCCAAGAGCCACAACTACTGAGCTTGTGCTCTAGAGCCCACGAGCCACAACTACTGAGCCCACACGCCACAACAACTGAAGCCGGCGTGCCTACAGCCCGTGCTCCGCAACAGGAGAAACCACCGCAATGAGAAGCCCAGGCACCACAGTAAAGAGTAGCCCCCACTCGCTGCAACTAAAGAAAGTCTGCACACAGCACCGAAGACCCAACGCAGCCAAATAAATAAATTTATAAAAAAATAAAACACCAAAATCTATGAGATGCATATGTGAACTTAGATTTTAAACACAATTTAAACACAAAAACATGTATAAACATGCTCCTTAAAATGTATAATTTACAACTAAAAACATGTTTCTAAATAAAATGTCTATTTTTTTCTAAACTTAAAGCCTTAAAGAATAGTATATAAAGAATTTGGTGGAGAATTCCCTGGCAGTCCAGTGGTTAGGACTCCATGCTCTTACTGCTGAGGGCCGGGGTTCAATCCCTGGTCAGAACCTGTGGGGAGCTAAGATCCTGCAAGTCATGAGGCATGGCTGGGGGTGAAAAAAAAAAGAATTTGTTGAGGAAAGTTGTTTCAATTCACTGTCCTAGACTCCAAGTATAACTTCTCCAGAATGACAATCATACAAAAGGAGAAGTTCATGAGGCTAAGATGTTTATGAAGACATCTCAACTTGCAGTTTAACAAAAACAAACATTATTTCCCCTTTTGGTCTACTCTGGAACAGTTGGGACATGTTTCTGCTTATTTGGTGCAGCAACTCCAAAATAGCAAAATATATTGAAAAAAAAAAAAAGAGGAACCAAGATGGCGGACTAGAAGGACGTGTTCTCACTCCCTCTTGCGAGAACACCAGAATCACAACTAGCTGCTGGACAATCATCGACAGGAACACACTGGAACTCACCAAAAAAGATACCCCACATCCAAAGACAAAGGAGAAGCCACAATGAGACGGTAGGAGGGGTGCAATCACAGTAAAATCAAATCCCAAAACTGCTGGATGGGTAACTCACAGACTGCAGAACACTTATACCACAGAAGTCCACCCACCGGAGTGAAGGTTCTGAGCCCCATATCAGGCTTCCCAATCTGGCGTTCCGGCAACGGGAGGAGGAATTCCTAGAGAATCAGACTTTGAAGGCTAGTGGAACTTCGACAGGACAGGGGGAAACAGAGACTGCACTCTTGGAGGGCACACACAAAGTAGTGTGCACATCAGGACCCAGCAGAAGGAGCAGTGACCCCGGGGAAGACTGAACCACACCTACCTGCTAGGGTTGGAGGGTCTCCTGCAGTGGCGGACAGTGGCTGTGGCTGACCGGGGGGACAAGGACACTGGCAGCAGAAGTTCTGGGAAGTACTTCTTGGTGTGAGCCCTCCCAGTGTCTGCCACTAGCCCCACCAAAGAGCCCAGTTGGGCTCCAGTGTTGGGTTGCCTCAGGCCAAACAACCAACAGGGAGGGAAGCCAGCCAGCAGTCAAGTGGATTAAAGTTTTACTGAGTTCTGCCTACCAGAGCAACATTCAGCTCTACCCACCACCAGCCCCTCCCAACAGGAGACTTGCACAAGCCTCATAGATAGCCTCATCCACCAGAGGGCAGACAGCAGAAGCAAGAAGAACTACAATCCTGCAGCTTGTGTAACAAAAACCACATTCACAGAAAGACAGACAACATGAAAAGGCAGCAGGCTATGTACCAGATGAAGGAACAAGATAAAACCCCACAAAAACAACTAAATGAAGTGGAGATAGGCAACCTTCCAGAAAAAGAATTCAGAAGAATGATAGTGAAGATGATCGAGGACCTCGGAAAAAGAATGGAGGCAAAGATCGAGAAGATGCAAGAAATGTTTAACAAAGACCTAGAACAATTAAAAAACAAACAAACAGAGATGAACAATACAATAACTGAAATGAAAACTACACTAGAAGGAATCAATAGCAGAATAACTGAGGCAGAAGAACAGATAAGTGACCTGGAAGACAGACTGGTGGAATTCACTGCTGTGGAACAGAATAAAGAAAACAGAATGAAAAGAAAAGAAGACAGCCTAAGAGACCTCTGGGACAACATTAAACGCAACAACATTCACATTATAGGGGTCCCAGAAGGAGAAGGGAGAGAGAAAGGACCAGAGAAAATATTTGAAGAGATTATAGTCAAAAACTTCCCTAACATGGGAAAGGAAATAGGCACCCAAGTCCAGAAAGGGCAGAGAGTCCCATACAGGATAAACCCAAGGAGAAACATGCCGAGACACATAGTAATCAAACTGGCAAAAATTAAAGACAAAGAAAAATTATTGAAAGCAGCCAAGGGAAATACGAAAAATAACATACAAGGGAAAACCATAAGGTTAATGGCGGATTTCTCAGCAGAAACTCTACAAGCCAGAAGGGAGTGGCATGATATACTTAAAGTGATGAAAGGGAAGAACCTACAACCAAGATTACTCTACCCAGCAAGGACCTCATTCAGGTTCGATGGAGAAATCAAAAGCTTTACAGACAAGCAAAAGCTAAGAGAATTCAGCACCACCAAATCAGCTCTACAACAAATGCTAAAGGAACTTCTCTAAGTGGGAAACACAAGAGAAGAAAAGGACTTACAAAAACAAACCCAAAACAATTAAGAAAATGGTCACAGGAACATACATAGCGATAATTATCTTAAACGTGAATGGATTAAATGCTCCAACCAAGAGACACAGGCTTGCTGAATGGATACAAAAACAAGACCCATCTATATGCTGTATACAAGAGACCCACTTCAGACATAGGGACACATACAGACTTAAAGTGAGGGGATGAAAAAGATATTCAATGAAAATAGAAATCAAAAGAAAGATGGAGTAGCAATACTCATATCAGATAAAATAGACTTGAAAATAAAGAATGTTACAAGAGACAAGGAAGGACACTACATAATGATCAAGGGATCAATCCAAGAAGAAGATATAACAATTATAAATATATATGCACCTAACATAGGAGAATCTCAATACATAAGGCAACTGCTAATAGCTCTAAAAGAGGAAATCGACAGTAACACAGTAATAGTGGGGGACTTTAACACCTCACTCACAACAATGGACAGATCATTAAAATGAAAATTAATAAGGAAACACAAGCTTTAAATGACACAATAGACCAGATAGGTTTAATTGATATTTATAGGACATTCCATCCAAAAACAGCAGATTACATTTTCTTTTCAACTGCACACGGAACATTCTCCAGGATAGATCACATCTTGGGTCACAAATCAAGCCTCAGTAAATTTAAGAAAATTGAAATCATATCAAGCATCTTTTCTGACCACAATGTTATGAGATTACAAATCTGTACAGGGAGAAAAACGTAAAAAACACAAGCACATGGAGGCTAAACAATACATTACTAAATAACCAAGAGATCACTGAAGAAATCAAAGAGGAAATCAAAAAATACCTAGAGACAAATGACAGTGAAAACACGATGATCCAAAACCTATGGGATGCAACAAAAGCAGTTCTAAGAGGGAAGTTTATAGCTATGCAAGCCTACCTCAAGAAACAAGAAAAATCTCAAATAAACAATCTAACCTTACACCTAAAGGAACTAGAGAAAGAAAAACAAACAAAACCCAAAGTTAGCAGTAGGAAAGAAATCATAAAGACCAGAGCAGAAATAAATGAAATAGAAACAAAGAAAACAATAGCAAAATTCAATAAAACTAAAAGCTGGTTCTTTGAGAAGATAAACAAAATTGATAAACCATTGGCCAGACTCATCAAGAAAAAGAGGGAGAGGACTCAAATCAATAAAATTAGAAATAAAAAAGGAGAAGTTACAACAGACACCACAGAAATACAAAGCATCCTACGAGACTACTACAAACAACTCTATGCCAATAAAATGGACAACTCGGAAGAAATAGACAAATTCTTAGAAGGTATAACCTTCCAAGAATGAACCAGGAAGAAAGAGAAAATATGAACAGACCAGTCACAAGTAATGAAATTGAAACTGTGATTAAAAATCTTCCAACAAACAAAAGTCCAGGACCAGATGGCTTCACAGGTGAATTCTATCAAACATTTAGAGAAGAGCTAACACCCATCCTTCTCAAACTCTTCCAAAAAATTGCAGAGGAAGGAACACTCCCAAACTCATTCTATGAGGCCACCATCACCCTGATACCAAAACCAGACAAAGATATTACAAAAAAAGAAAATTACAGACCAGTATCACTCATGAATATAGATGCAAAAATCCTCAACAAAATACTAGCAAACAGAATCCAACAACACATTAAAAGGATCATACACCATGATAAAGTGGGATTTATCCCAGGGATGCAAAGATTCTTCAATATACATAAATCAATCAATGTGATACAGCATATTAAAAAATTGAAGAATAAAAACCATATGATCATCTCAATAGATGCAGAAAAATCTTCTGACCAAATTCAACACCCATTTATGATAAAAACTCTCCAGAAAGTGGGCATAGAGTGAGCCTACCTCAATATAATAAAGGCCATATACCACAAACCCACAGCAAACCTCAGCCTCAATGGTGAAAACCTGAAAGCATTTCCTCTAAGATCAGGAACAAGACAAGGATGTCCACTCTCACCCTTATTATTCAACATAGTTTTGGAAGTCCTAGCCACGGCAATCAGAGAAGAAAAAGAAATAAAAGGAATACAAATTGGAAAAGAAGTAGTAAAATTGCCACTTTTTGCAGATGACATCATACTATACATAGAGAATCCTAAAGATGCCACCAGAAAACTACCAGAGCTAATCAATGAATTTGGTAAAGTTGCAGGATACAAAATTAATGCACAGAAAACTCTTGCATTCCTATACACTAATGATGAAAAATCTGAAAGAGAAATTACGGAATCACTCCCATTTACCATTGCAAAAAAAGAATAAAATACTTAGGAATAAACCTACCTAGGGCGTCAAAGGACCTGTATGCAGAAAACTATATGACACTGATGAAAGAAATTAAAGATGATACCAACAGATGGAAAGATATACCAAGTTCTTGGTTGGAAGAATCAATATTGTGAAAATGACTATAGTACCCAAAGCAATCTACAGATTCAATGCAATCCCTATCAAATTACGAATGGCATTTTTTACAGATTTAGAACAAAAAATCTTAAAATTTGTATGGAGATACAAAAGACCTCGAATAGCCAAAGCAGTCTTGAGGGAAAAAAACGGAGCTGGAGGAATCAGACTCCCTGACTTCAGACTATATTACAAAGCTACAGTAATCAAGACAATATGGTACTGACACAAAAACAGAAACATAGATCAAGGGAACAAGATAGAAAGCCCAGAGATAAACCCACGCACCTAGGGTCAACTAATCTATGACAAAGGAGGCAAAGATATACAACGGAGAAAAGACAGTCTCTTCAATAAGTGGTGCTGGGAAAACTGGACAGCTACACGTAAATGAATGAAATTGGAACACTCCTTAACACCATACACAAAAATAAACTCAAAATGGATTAGAGACCTAAATGTAAGACTGGACACTATAAAACTCTTAGAGGAAAACATAGGAAGAACACTCTTTGACATTAATCACAGCAAGATCTTTTTTTTTTTAATTTTTTTTTGTGGTACATGGGCCTCTCACTGTTGTGGCCTCTCCCATTGTGGAGCACAGGCTCCAGACGTGCAGGCTCAGCAGCCATGGCTCACGGGCCCAGCCGCTCAGCGGCATGTGGGATCCTCACGGACCGGGGCACGAACCCGTGTCCCCTGCATTGGCAGGTGGACCTTCAACCACTGTGCCACCAGGGAAGCCCAGCAAGATCTTTTTTGACCCATCTCCTAGAGAAATGAAAATGAAAACAAAAATAAATAAATGGGACCTAATGAAACTTCAAAGCTTTTGCACAGCAAAGGAAACCATAAACAAGACGAAAAGACAACCCTCAGAATGGGAGAAAATATTTGCCAACGGACAAAGGATTAATCTCCAAAATATATAAACAGCTCATGCAGCTCAATATTAAAAAAACAAACAATCCAATCCAAAAATGGGCAGAAAACCTAAATAGGCATTTCTCCAAAGAAGATATACAGATGGCCAAGAAGCACATGAAAAGCTGCTCAACATCACTAATTATTAGAGAAATGCATATCAAATCTACAATGGGGTATCATCTCACACCGGTTAGAATGGGCATCATCAGAAAATCTACAACAACAAATGCTGGAGAGGGTGTGGAGAAAACAGAACCCTCTTGCACTGTTGGTGGGAATGTAAATTGATACAGGCACTATGGAGAACAGTATGGAGGTTCCTTAGAAAACTAAAAATAGAATTACCATATGATCCAGCAATCCCACTACTGGGCATGTACACAGAGAAAACCATAATTCAAAGAGACACATGCACCCCGATGTTCATTGCAGCACTGTTTACAATAGCCAGGTCATGGAAGCAACCGAAATGCCCATCGACAGACAAATGGATAAAGAAGATGAGGTACATATATACAACGGAATATTACTCAGCCATAAAAAGGAACGAAATTGGGTCATTTGTAGAGATGTGGATGGATCTAGAGACCGTCATACAGAGTGAAGTCAGTCAGAAAGAGAAAAACAAATATCGTATATTAACGCATATATGTGGAACCTAGAAAAATGGTACAGATCAACCAGTTTACAGGGCAGAAGTTGAGACACAGATGCAGAGAACAAACGTATGGACACCAAGGGGGGAAAGTGGCGGGGGTGGTGGTGGTGGTGGTGTGATGAATTGGGCGTTTGGGATTGACAGGTATACACTGCTGTGTATAAAATTGATGACTAATAAGGACCTACTGTATAATAAAATAATAAAAATTTTAAAAAAAGCATTTGTGAAAGATACTGTGGTTTTCAAAACTTGCATTACCTTCTCTTTTATGTCTCCTTAATTTTTCCTATTTAATGCACACGTATGTATTTACAGTGAGTTTGCATTTATTTTTTGTTTTGTTTGTTTTAATTATTTTATTTGGCTGTGTCGGGTCTTAGTTGCAGCCCGCAGGATCTTCATTGTGGCATGCACGATCTTTTTAGTTGCGACATGTGGGATTTGGTTCCCTGACCAGGGATCAAATCCAGGCTCTCTGATTTGAGAGTGGGGTGTCTTAGCCACTGGACCAGCAGGGAAGCCCCCTGCATTTATTTTTTGAAAACAAAAGTGGAATTATTACCATGCAATAGATCTATGTATTGGAAGCCCCATGCATTTATTTTTTGAAAACAAAAGTGGAATTATTACCATGCAATAGATCTATGTATTTTTTTTTTTAATTGAAAAGTCAGAAACTTTGTATGTATCTCCTACCATGGTGTCTTGGTTTGTTTGTAAAGCAGAAAATCTAATTTTACATTTGTCCAACAATGATTTGTTTATGGGATTGCTTATTTAATAGCATCTGACTGTCTTGGGTATAACTACCAGTGTTCCCCCATTCAGAACATTTGGGGAGGGGTATCACATAGATAGATGCCTTTTTTTAAATAGATAAGGTGAGTTAGCAAGTTGCTGGTAATCAACAGCTATCTGCTCATTCTCTGTATAAGCAACAGGAAGAAGTGTCACCAACTGGTGTGCCACACTAGAACTTAAAATGGGTTTCCCACAAAAACAAGGTTTATAAAATGATGAATATATAGCGTTAAAATAGTACAATGAGAACTATGTTCCAGATATGTTATGAATTATTTATTCGATACATATTTATGGACAGTCTGCTCTGTACCAGGTACTATTCTAGGCACTGGGTGACAACAATGAACAAAACTCAAGCAATAGCTTCCACAATAACACGGATTAGAATGAAGGCGGCAAACGTTTATTCATATTCTGGGAAGCATCTTTTCAACTTATTTTTCTAACATCAAATAGTAGTTAGTTAACTGTTAAGGGTGACTTGAGCCTTTGCTGCTTTGATTGCATGTTACACATTTAATTCTAAATATAAATTAGAACCTATACCAAGGGCTAACTTTAGGGAAATCAGAGTGATCATAACAGAAATAAGGAGCAACTATTACATAAAATATAATTTTTCTCTCGTCCTCACTATCTTTTTATTCACCTTTCATAGCAATTTCTTTCTGCCCATATATACCCCATGGATTAGGTCAGGCAGATACCTGCCTTAATGGAGCCACAGGAAAACATGAGCATGGTGAAAGGGAAAGGGTGAGTCCTCATGTCCTTTCAATTTTTATTGAGTGGATTTATGAGAAGCTGTTGAGGAAAACTGTCCTAAGCACTTTAAATTCAGCCAGCAGCTCAGCAGAAGATATCGGAACCTCTCCCAGTGACCTGAGTCACTGAAATGGACCCCAGGTCAGAGCACTGCAGCCTAAACTTTCATCAATAACACTACGTACTCCTTCAAAGCTCTTTCAAAGAGATCCGCATGTTGATCACATTCTGGCAATGTGTTATCTGGTAGGTGGGGGATGAATTTAATGTATTATAAACTTGAAGCAGGGACGGGTCCCTGCAGAAACCCTAGACGAATTTGATAGGAGAAAAGGGGAGGGTAACGGGCGGGACAAGGGAGCCGTGACTGGCTGGAGTCCCCTGGAGGAACCTGGAGGCCAGGGCTCTGCTTCTCAGTTTTGCTCAAGGTCCCACGTTACTCTTACCGGAGCCCTCGGTGGCAGCTCTCGGCGCTCACATCTGCCACACCAGCAGCGCACTAAAGAAAAACATGATCGTCCTGAGTCCACTAAAGAGGAAGTAAAGCCAGTTTCGTTTTTGTTGTTGTTGTTAGAAAATTGAAAATTTTAATAACCTTCCCTCCCTTCCCATTCTCCCCCTTTGCTGTGTTTTTGGTTTTAGTTTGATTGCTTTAACTGTTAACAAAAGAAAAAATACTTTCCCAAACTTTTCTTCTTAACTCTTCCAGATATCTCAGTTCCACCTGCTTTCTTATTTAGATTCCAAAACAAAAGGAACAAAGGAACCTTTTTTCACTTACATCTAGTACTTCCCTTTTTAAATAGTAAAAGTAAATACACTTGGTTATTAAAAAAAAAAAGAAAAAAGTCAAACCATACAGACAAGGAAGACCATAAAATGATAAGCAAAACTCTCCTCCCACCCTGAGCTCAGTTCCACTCCCCAGAGATAACCTCATAGAAATAATTTTTTCAGTTGACTGAGGTTTAGAATCCACAGTATTGCCAAATTAAAGTGCAGCATGATGGAGGAGTTGTTTCTAAACTAACACCTCCGTAAGCACAGTGTGGATATAAATTCTCCCCACTCCTCTTGTGTATCTGGGTCCGTAGACTAAGAAGTAAGAAGGGACTCAAAGCCCTGCCATGTCTCCCTCACTTTTCTCAAAGAAGGAAGACTCATAAATTTCCTCAGGACAGAAGCGTGAGACTCAGACCAGAAGTCAGAGAACTTAACTGGCCTTTGCTTTCATCCTTAGCACCCATGTTGTGGGAGCTAGAGGCACTCAGAGCCACGTTCCAAGATGTTTGTCCCTTGTCCCAACCCCCAGACAGTGCTTATTTCTGAGTTCCCTTCTTTTCTCTTCCCTTAGGAAGAAGAAAAGCCCACTCTCTGCCTGTTCAGTGCTGTGACCCAAGAGACAATGCCCATAATGGAGAGCATTTCCCTTCTTGGTAAAAAAGTGTCTGATCTGAGAACACTGATAGCTCTGAGATGTGGATTCCCTGTGAGTGTCTTCTGTCTTCGGACCCCAGAGGGACTGGAGATGTACGACTGCAACACGCTCAGGGACTACCAGACAGACCTCGGTACCGCCCACTATATGTGATAGCAGCTACTACTCAGCACTCAGGTTCTTTGATACCAGACTCACAACAGAAGGAGGAGTTGTTTCTAAACTAAAACCTCTGTAGGCGCAGTGTGGATGTAAATTATCAAAACCCCTCTTTGGTGTCTGGGTCTGTAGGCTAAGAAATAAGAATGGTCACATACCCCTGCCATGTCTTGTTCTCTCTGCTCAAAGCAAGAGGACTTGTTAATATCCTCAGGATAGAAGACCAGGACTCAGATCTGTTTATATTTTTCTCTTTCAAAATATATTTCAAGCATATATAGAAGCAAGTTCTAGTAGATATTCTTTTTCCTCTTTTTAATGCAAGTGGTAGCATATGATACATATTGTTTGAACCTTGCTTTATGCGAACTCATTTTGAAATATTGTCAGTTATATTAAACAATCTTTTAATTAAACAGTATGAAGCCAATACTGTGCAGGCCAAACAGGTGCCTCAGTGAGCACCCTTCATCCCTGATGGACAGATTACAAGCTCTCTTTAAATACTGTACTTCAGTCATGTCTGCTGCAGCCATACATTATTAAGCCAAACTCAAAGGACTGTCAGATTTGTTTTAACCATATTGGCAAATGGTTCAAACTTTATAGAGATTCTTGCTTGAGGTGAATAAGTTTTTGCTGACAGCACATCATTAGGCAACATTGTGCTATAACATTTGCTGCAATGGAATTTGATTTCTCCCAACTTATAATCGGGCCTGTAGACATCCATGAATTAAGCAGTTTTGCTTTTTATAACTGCTAAATTTGCATTTATTGTTACTTTCCTGACTATTATGTTTGCTTATTCTTTCCTGTTATTTTTAACTGAGGCTCTCAAAACTTTGACATCAATTACCATCCCTGTTTTTGATCAGAGGAAGTGATGTTCTAGCAGTCGTCCTCAGAGTATCTTACTGTAAACACATATCTGCTCTGTGTGCTTGCTGAGGGATCAGCCCTGCACAGAACATGGTGGCGGCTGATTTAAGTAAGGGTACACAAGTGGCATTTGTCTTCGAGCAACTTATGACCTAGTTATTTAATGAAATGCCAAAGGATAAATGAGAAAACGAAGGTGACTGTTCTTCAGGCCTGTGCTGCTCAGATCATGATGTGACATTTTAGAGCACGAAGAGAATTTAGAAATGGCTTGGCCCAACATCTAATTTTCGTTTTTGGTCGTGCGCACGCCATGCGGGATCTTAGCTTCCCCACCAGAGTGGAACCCATGCCCCCTGCAGTGGAAGTGTGGAGTCCTAACCACTGGACTGCCAGGGAAGTCCCCCAACCCCTAATTTCTACAGATATAAAGACAGCAAAAAGGTTCTGAATGGTTAAATGACTTGCTCAGGGTGTGTCAAGGATAATGCCCCTTAAAATGACCCTCTAGGAAGGAGGTTTTTCAGATGTAAGTTTAGAGGCTCCAGCATGACCTGGGTGGCTTTGGTCACCATAAGAACATATGGCATGGGAGGAGGGGCAAGGAAAGAGGGAACTCCAAGGAAAAGGAGGAAGAGTCTTTGACCTGCTTCACACCTTTGCCTAAAACACTCCTAGCAGTCTTTTTTTTTTTAATTTAATCCTTGTAAACATTTTATTTTATTTTATTTTTTTAATTTACTGATTTATTTTATTTTCGGCTGGGGCATCTTAGTTGCGGCATACGGGATCTTTCCTTGTGGCGCGTGGGCTTCTCTCTAGTTTTGGGCTTCTCTCTAGTTGTGACACATGGGCTCCAGAGTGCGTGGGCTCTGTAGTTTGCGGCACACAGGCTCAGTAGCTGTGGTGCATGGGCTTAGTTGCCCCACGGCATGTGGGATCTTAGTTCCCTGACCAGGGATCGAACCCATGTCCCCTGCATTGGAAGGCAGATTTTTAACCACTGGACCACCAGGGAAGTACCCCTAGCAGTCTTTAAGTAGCCAGCCCACCTTTTTAAACTACAGGGTAAGGGAATCTTTGATCCACCTCTCTTCCAGATTCTCCTCTTTCCAGTCAATGTGTCACCCCCGATGTTGTCAGGAGCTGAACCTTGACCCCTTTCCAAAGGCAGTGGAAAGTCAGAAGGTTTTGGAGAAGCAGTCAAAGAAAATCAAAGATTTATGTAGCTCAATTAGTCCCTGCACATACTAGCTCATACAGTAATATATAAAACTGCCTCTGCACTCTGGGCATTTATAGTAAAGTGGTAGAAATGAAGCATGCACACTTCCTCAGTTATAATCCAATAAGCCAGATCCTTGTAGGCTGAAGGGCTCAAGGGAAGGCTTTTTGGAGAATGTTGGACTTGAGCACACAAAGATGCGAGAAATATGCATCATCTGAGAGGAGGAAGGGAAAACATTCCAGGCTTCTAGGCCAGGAGAAAAGCATGAGCCACAGGATCAAGAACATGGGCTTACATGTGCAGCAGCATGGATGGACCTAGAGATTGTCATACTGAGTGAAGCATGTCATACTGAGTGAAGCAAGTCAGACGGAGAAAGACAAACATCATATGGTATCACTTATATGTGGGATCTTAAAAAACGGTACAAGTGAACTTATTTACAAGACAGAAATAGAATCACAGACATAGAAAACAAACTTATGGTTACCGGGGGGAAGTGGGGGTGGGGAGAGGGATAAATTGGGAGACTGGGACTGATATATACACACTAGTATATATAAAATAGATAACTAATAAGGACCTACTGTATAGCTCAGGGAACTCTGCTCAATACTCTGTAATGACCTATATGGGAAAAGAATCTAAAAAAGGAGGGATTTATGTTTATGTATAACTGATACCCTTTGCTGTACAGTAGAAACTAACACAACATTGTAAATCAACTATACTCTAATAAAATTTTTTAAAAATCAAAAAAAAAAAACAAGAATGTGGGCTTAATCCAGGGAAGACAGAAAGCAGGAGACTGTTCTAAAGAGTGGAGGGGCCTCGTGGAGACCAATGGGAATCTCACAGCTGAGGTCATATTGAGGAGGGTCTTAGAGGTGAGGCAACAGAGCACAGGTTTCATGTGCTTGCAAACAGAGCCATGTACATTCTGGAACAGGAGTGTTTCAATAGAAGTTTAATCTGGTGGCAGGCAGCATGAAATATAGAAAGGAGTGAGGAGAGCCTGGAAGTAGAGTGATATGCTAACTGGAGCTTTTGATAATCCCAGTATTAATTAATTCCACTAGGAATGGAAGAGGCAAATCTGAGAAATTCATGAGAGAGAGACAGAGCATCATGCTGGGTCACATCTAAGAAGAGGGAAATGCCAAGGCTCTGACGCTAGGACAGCAATGGTGAAATTGGGAAAAGGAGCTTATGCTTTGGGTCTTCAACTTTAGATATAAGGAAACTCAGAGAGTACATTTTTTTTTCCTGAAAATTACTCAGCTAGTTAGTGGCAAAGCTGTAAGTACAACTGAGTTCTTCTAATTCTACGCCATGACAAATATGGAGCTAGGGCTTGAGTGATGGGTTGGGTTAGCAGATATTGCTGTAGGCGTCCTGCCCATGGAGTTGGGGGTACAGCACGGTGAGAGGTGCTTTCCTTAGACAGTAAATACAGAGAGGGACATGTCAAGGGCCAAGGGCGTCGGTCAGATCAGATCCTGAGATCTAAGCGGGCTCCAGGGTCCCCCACCAGCCCTCAGGCCCCTTAGAGACCTACTGTGCCACTTTAATTCCTTTTATAAATGAGAAAACTGAGGCTCAGAGAAGTTAAGTGACTTGGTCAAGGTCATACTGGTAATAATTAGTCATCCTACACGCAGGATTGGGTTCTTTCCAACAACTTATACTGCCAGCCCAGTGTGTCTTTACTGATACCTATTTTTACTGATGCTCTCTAAGTACTGATCAATATCTTGTTTTGATTCCCACTAGGGGAAACCCAAACCAGACAAATGGTTTCCACATTCAGAAAGAAAAAGTCCAAATCAGATAGGCAGATATTGATCCCAGAGTATGCATGAGGAATCCAGAAACTTGGGATAGGGGGACCACAGCAGGAGAGGTTGGAGACGATTCCCTAGAATAGGCACTGTAGCTTGCACCTGCTTTCCTGCACAGCTTGGGCATGGTAGGTGGATTTGTAAGTAGAGAGTGGGTGAATCCAGGTTCTGTAGATATATACAATTTGGGGAGTCCACTTTAAACAATTAAGAATAAAGAATTAGAAAGTTCATATAGAAAGAGGTCTTGAAGCATAATTCTCATTAATTTTACTTTCATTTCAGTTATAGATTTTTAGTTGTATTTTCTGGAACAACATAGCATTTTTAAAATAAGTTTCTATTTTCTAGCAGAATGCCTAAGCTTATGAAGGAATGTAATGTGTGACAAAGGAGGCATTACAAAGCAATTGGAATGGAAAGATTATCCAATAAATGGTGCTGGTTAACTCACTTAGAAATTCTCTGGATATTCAAAAGTTGAGCATTAAGAGAAAAGCCATCCATTGTTACCTTCGATCTTTGAGAAATTAAGACTGCTTCATTGCAGAAAACTGAAATTGATAGTTATAACACCTGTAACATTTGTTCACATAAAATACAGGGCTTGTTGGAGGTGCCCTAACTGATAAGAATTTAAATCACATAGTATTCTCTAGTTTTCAGGGCTCATCAGTAGTGGACAGGTTGAGCTAGGGAGAGCTGAGACCCTGAGGCTAGGCAACCACCTACGGAAGTGCAGATGGGCCAGGAAGACCCCACCCGTAGACATCTAGCAAAAGGAGGTTAGCCTTAAATAGGTCCTGCTGGTGGGGGTCCTGGAACAGGCAGGTCAGTCTGCATTAGCAGTTGGTAAGATGGAGGAAGGCAGAGTGTGATCCAGGGAGATCCAGCAGGGACCCGGCAGGTGAACCATAGCTTCCGAGCATCAAGGTAGTGAATGAATCAATGAACGAATGACATAAAAGGTGGGAAATGAGACAAGCTGGTTGCTGACACAGGAGCCTCTGTCAACATGTAACAGGAATCTAACCCCAGAGACTGGGGTTCGGAATAGGAACTCTCTGAGTTCCAGGCTCGGAGAACAGAGATGGGGCCTCAGTTATGAAACCCAAAAGGTAGAGTAGGATACTGAGGCTTGTGCTATGAGGCACAAGGTGCGGGCTTGGTCTCTTATTCCTGGAGGAATAAGGCAAGTTACTAGAACAGGAAAACACCTGAGCGGGCTGAACAGGAAGAGCAACTTCCCATCAAACTTCTGAGCAGCTGGCCTGGACTCTTAACAAATCCCCTACAACTGAAATTAAGACTGTTCCGCGGGGGCTTCCCTGGTGGCGCAGTGGCTGAGAGTCCGCCTGCCGATGCAGGGGACGCGGGTTCGTGCCCCGGTCCGGGAAGATCCCACATACCGCGGAGCGGCTGGGCCCGTGAGCCATGGCCTCTGAGCCTATGCGTCCGGAGCCTGTGCTCCGCAACGGGAGAGGCAACAACAGTGAGAGGCCCGCGTACTGCAAAAAAAAAACAAAACAAAAAAGATACTGATGCCTAGACCCACTCCTAGCAATTCTGACTTAACTGGTTTGGGAGGGGGCTCAAGCAAGTATCAGCATTAAAAAAAAAAAAAAAAAAAAGACTGTTCCATGTGCCTAAGACTGCTCTGGTCATTCAAATGGAGGCTATGCGGTCTCAGCTGTGGAGGACCAGGGAGGCTGGAGTATAGTGCCAGGCTAAAGCTTTCCAACGCTCATCTCTGAGTGATTTTCATAATAAACTAAAAACATAGTAAGTCACTTTAGGCAGGAGATGAAATAAATGCACTTGGAGCACTGTTTGAAGTCTTTTGTTTCCAGTGCTATTTCATAGAAATCAAATATTTTACAAGAAAGTTTAAGTACAACAAGAAGTTTTAGAGAAACTAAATCTACTATGTCATGGATGATCCACATTCTGGAAGATGTTTATCTAGGCGTTTCTAGAGTGCATTTGCAGAACTGCTACTTGGTCTCTACAGAATAACTCCGTAATTCTCCAGCAAAAAGAGTGAATTCTCCTAGCTGAGGCCAGACTTGTGAGAGTTAAGGTAGGTTAGGGCCTTGATGGCATTAATGCAGGTCAGGCTCTGTGGGTAAACAGGCACAGCAACTAGGAATCAACCCACGAAGGACAGTGAGGCCAAGGTCAAGAAATCCCAAACCAGAGTCAAGAGTAAGGGAAGAAGAGCTCCATTTCAAGATTACAGGTTGTAACGTAGGACGTCCAAAAAGGGAGGGATCAGCAGAAAGAACATATACTTGGATGTGTGTCTGCCTGTGAAGTGGATGCAAGAAGGGCAAGAGGGCTTCCCTGGTGGTGCATTGGTTAAGAATCTGCCTGCCAATGCAGGGGACACAGGTTCGAGCCCTTGTCTGGGAAGATCCCACATGCCACGGAGCAACTGAACCCACACGCCACAACTACTGAAGCCCGGGCGCCTAGAGCCCGTGCTCCGCAACAAGAGAAGCCACCGCAATGAGAAGCTCGCGCACTGCATCGAAGAGTAGCCCCTGCTCGCCGAAACTAGAGAAAGCCCGCGTGCAGAAACGAAGGCTCAATGCATCCAAAAATATAAATAAATAAATTTAAAAAAAAAAAAGAAGAAGGGCAAGAGCTGGGAAGCAGAAAGGAAAGCAAGAGAAAGGCAGTGGAAAAGAGGAGGCTTCTGAAGCACTAGAGAGAATTCTAGAGACAAAAATTCCAAGCCAAATTCTACTCCCAGCTTGCTGAGTAGCTTCAGGCAATTCCCCACGGGCCTCAGCTTCCTAGTCTATAAAAGGAGACAATGGAGTGGGCTGGTCTTTTAGGATCTTTTTATCTTCAGCATTCTGTGACTCTAAGATTACTGCTGTTATGTTAGCCTTCCTTCCTTCTCACCTGCAGGTATTTATGATGAACCTGTCTGAGCCTGAGGATAGGTGTGGATAAGCCAAGTCACACACTGTCCCATCACAGCTTTGGCATGCAACCTCTGGGGCCGCCATATTGCTTCAAAGGCAGCCAATCCACAAGCTGTCCAGTGACATCATCTCTCCTAGCTGAGACAATTAGAGTCTTGCTTGGAGAGAAGTATAACACAGAGGACAGGCACATGGGCCCGGCAGCCAGATTGTCCAGGTCCAACTCCTGGTTCCACTATTTACTGGTTATGTAGAAGCTGGGGAAGTTACTTCGTCTTACAGTGCCTCAGTTTCCTCAGATGTCAAATGGAAAAAATAATATAACCCATCACTTAGGGTTGTTGTGAATTTTAAATTATTAAATTGTTCATGGACTTAGAATAATCTAGAGCATATAGTAAGCACTCAATGAATATTAGCTATTCATATTCAATATATTACTGTTATTATTATTAATTATTAGTCTTGTGAATTCAAATTGGGAAATGTAGAGAGACAAAATTGGTTATCAGTAGGGTTGGAAAATGAAGAGTGTCAAGAAATAAGGTTGGGTCACAGCAAACGCATGTTGCATGCATGCCAAAGTTGTCATAGGACAGAAGCTGTAAGTAAGCAGGGCAGCCTGTCAGTAGAGAAAGGGAGAAGACACACAAAGAGACCTAAAGGGCGTGAGAGAGAGTGAGAGAACCTGGGGCCCATGGGAGAGATGGGCAGTGGTCCATCTTGAGAGCTGTCTTGGTACCTAAGGCATGCTAGACGTGGTCATTGTCTCAGTATAATAAGCCCCATTTTCTTGAGGGTCTCCTTGCAATCCAAGAGCATAACTAAAACAGAGCCCATAGACTGAATGAGACATAATGCTTGGGCTCAAAGAGTTCTTTTAGTGCTTGTCAACTGGCAATCCCAAAGCAGAAATGTATGTTCAATAATAAAGACTTTCAAAGTATACTTTGAAACCAGTTGAGCAGTCATTTACCCTATCTGGGGAGGTGAGAGGATGGTGTTGTCAAGGAGGGCTTCCTAGAGGAGGTGATGCCAGGATTGCATCATAAACTATTGGTAGGAGGATGGGGAAGTCAGAAGAATTCAGACAGAAGGGACAGTAAAAGAAGATGCCCCAAATCCAGAAACAGCCTGGGGTACACACAGAAGTCCAGGCCAGCCTGCTGGGCTACTAAGGGTTAGGAGGGCAACACATGGCCAGAACAGGTTTGAGGAGTGGCTTAGAACTTCATTTAACAAGTATTTACTGAGCACCTACTGTGAGCCAGGCACCATTGGGGAAAGCAAGCATAGAGCTGTGAGCAAGGGTAGCAAGGTCCCCACCCTCTTGAAGCTTGCATTTCAGTGGGTAAGGCAAGCATCATCCCATAAACAGGAAAATATCTAATTTTAAATAAAATTAAGGAATATGAAGTAAAATAAAGCAGGATAAGGGAATAGAGAGGGATGTGATGAGGTGGGGAAAGGCTATTGCAGATGGCTGGCCAGAAGAGGAGATGGCATCTGAACAGAGACGTGAATAAAGACAGGGGGAGGCTGTGGGGAGCTTCTCGAGGTAGCTTTAGGTGAGAGATTATCTAGGCCTGAAATAGGGCGGCGCTGGTTAAGATGGAGGTGAAGAAGCAGAGTTCTTCAACATTTGGGAAATAAACTTGTCAGGCCTTAGCGATTGTACAGATGTTGGGGGCATGAGAGAAAGGAAGGGATGAAGAACAACGCCCAGATTTCTAACTCAGGTAGCAAGGAAGGTAGTGGTGACACAACCTGAGACACAGAATACAGGAGGAAAAGCAGGCTGGGGATGAAAGGTGACAGGTTGTCCTTCAGAACAGTGGGGCCCTAGCATGATCCCTTAGATTGTGGTGTCCCCAGCTGGGGAATCCAGAGCTGGAGCAGAGGCCTGGCTGGAATGTGGACTCAGGAGTGACTGGCCCATGGGTGATCAATGAAGCCATCAGCTGCACTGAGGCTGCCTGTCAGTCCGCCAACAAGTATGTAGTGAGCACTCGGCAAACGGCAGCAGTGTGGCAAGTCCTGAAGGAGCGTCGTTTGTAATGGGTCGTGAACAACAGTCTCCAAACAAGTAAAATGATTTCAAGTACTGATGATAGGGGCTGTGAAGAAATTAAAATAAGGTCACGGCATAAAGAGTATTGGAGGGGAGGAGGGGGTGGTGGCAGAGATTGCTTCAGCCCTGGTGGCCAAGAAGGTCCTCTGTGGGGACACGATGCTTGAAGGGAAAGCCGAGTAAGAAGGACACTGCCCTGTGAACTCTGGATAAAGACCCTTTGAAGCAAAAGAAATTATGTTCAGATGGGTGTGGCTGAAGGACAGGTGAAAGGTCAGAGTGGCCAGAACAGAGTGAGTGAGGCAGGCTGGAGGGACAGAGGTCAGGGTGGGCCACATGGGGAGAAGACTGGGTTTTATCCTGAGGGAATGTGTAGAGTTAGAAGAGCAGAAGCCTGAGGAAAGATTCCTGGGAAACACCAGCCTGAAGGACGAAGGGAATGTAGTCACAAAACCAGGAGAGGGTAGGCTTTTGAGGAGCAAGTGAGAAATCCTCCAGCAGCAATGAATATATCCCTTTTATGCTCATAACACAGAACGGCTCCTGCTTTGTGAAGAATGGAATGAAAGGATCATTCAACTTCACCCACAGCCCACTTGTAAGCTAAAGGCCTGAGAAATGCATATGTCCTGCCACAGTTTCTTGAGTTTCTCTTCCAACATAACAGCTTTTGTTTACCTGGTGATGTGTAGATCAGCATGGAATCGATGTCCACAGAAATGTTTTAAGATAGCTGCAGAAAGTAGTTCAGCATTGTATGCTTTCACTGTGCAGATGAGAAAATGCAAGTGCACAGAAGCTAAAAGGCTTTTCCAAGTCAATACAGGCCTAAGATCAAGATAGCATCCCTGCCCCGCCCCTCTCTCTCTCTCTCTCTCTCTCTCTCTCTCTCTCCCCCCCCCCTCTCTCTCTCCCTCTCTCGCTCTCGCTCTCGCTCTCTCTCTCAGCATCCCTGTCTCCTTATTCAAAGGCTACTTTTCATTTGGCACCTAGCTCATGTCTGTTGGGAGAAAGCTATCATTAGAAGTTTTTGGACCACCAAACCCCAGGGATGGGCTGGAAGCATCGCCACCTCTCTTTATCCACAGGCACGACACTTCGCTTGGATGTCTGGGATGGATGGAAGGAATTTCTGATGGGCTGTCTGCTCGGACAAAAACTTAAAGTCCAACGCTATTTATCAAATGAAGGACCAGTACTCAAGTATGAGATAAAGCAAATGCTAAACTAATTAAAGTAATTTTTGCTAAACTTTCATAGGAACTTGAGTCTGCAATTCACTCTAGCTGGGGTGCTGCTCCAAGGGAGTTCCCTTGAGACATTTTTACTGAGATATTTGCTCGAATAAGATAGTAGGGATGCCACCAGGGCTGACAGCCTTTGGTGATGTATTGTAATTCAGGTAGACTTTCATCAGGAAACACTATCTAAATGCACGACTTCAGTTTGGTTTGGATATTAGACTTTTATCGGCAGTTTTAAAGGATATCAGAATAAGTGCCTTGCCACTCTCACATTCAATTATTCTAAAAACCACTAATTGCTTATTGATTGGCTGAAAACATTGCCTACCTCTTCCTAAGCTATCATGTAACTTTTCAAATCCCATCTAATTCACACATTCATACTTTTGCCATACATGAAGTGTAACACATGCTGCTGGGGCAGTGGAGGAGGGTAGGCTCAGAGAAGCAGGTGGACATTTTAAAATATCTCTGCAGCCAGCAGCTTCCCAGGTGCATAAACTGCATTACCCTTTAGGTTTTAATTCAGTGGTATTTAGAACAGTGCCCCCTTGTGGTGATTTAGTCATACTTTACAGAAGCACACACGCTCAGCAGGAGCTCTAAGGGCTCTGTGAAGTGACAGATTGGAAAACCAGCTTTTGCAATTTTATAAAATATTTAAACATTTAAAATTAATTTATATTTGGGGATAATTATAATTCTCTCTTTTCTTTCTTTGCTCTGAATCCAAAGAAATAGCTGTTGCATTGTTACTTTTAATAGTGCATACTTACTGAGTACTTTGTAGCATTGTGTTATATTTATTAACTAATTTTATACTTATAACACTTTTATGAGATGAATACTATTTTATCTTATTTTATAGATAAGGGAACTGACTTAGGAAATCTGCCCAATGTCACACAGCTAGCAAGGGCACAACTGGGTTTTAGATCCCCACAATTTAATAAACTCTAGTGCTCATGTACTTAACTATTTCCACTTAATCTTTAAATAAAATCTAAGAGCTCAGAGAATATAAACACGATATGCATACGATCAGACTGAAAAGCTCCTTTTATTCCTCCACCCAATCAACAATGTATGTACTATGTACTATGAAAGCGATAAACAAGATATGGTCCCTGCCTTTAGCAAATTTATAGTCTAGTAGGGGAAACAGAAAACAGGTAACCAATTCCTGGAGAAACAGAACTGCAAAAGGTCTGGGAGAACAAACTCCAGTGCTCGTCTACCTAGGTTCAAAGCCCCACCCCCTCAGTGTTTAGTCGTGTAAACTTAAGCAAGTAGTCATCCTGTACCTCCGTTTCCTCTTCTATAAAATGGGGAAAATAATAGTACCTATCTCATAGAACTACGTTAGAGATTAAATGAGCTAGTATTATAAGGAACTTAGAGGGCCACCTGGCACATGGTAAGGAGGATACAAATGTTAGGTGTCGCTGTTACCATTCAGTGTGAAAATTGTTATGACATGGGCATTGTGCAAGAAGATATGGGAATGTATAGTATGGACAACTGTAGGGGATCAGGTAAAGCAACCCGAGAAAGGGACTTGAAGGGCTGATACTCAGGTAAACAGTAGGGAGAAGAATAAAAATGTCTCAAAACAGATGGAACCACACGTACAAAGACCCAGGGGACAAGAGAATGGATTCAAAGAACTGAAAGAAGTTCCACATGGTAGATGATAGAGTAAGAGGAAGCTAGTGGCCAGGGGCTGGAAAGATAAGAAGAGGCCAGGTCATGCAGGCCCCTGTAGGAATGTGAAGGATTTGGATTTTATCGTTTAAATGTTGGGAAGACATTGAAGGCCATGATGAGATCTGCATTTTAGAATATTGGCTCTGACTGCAATGTGGGGAATAGAGGCTGACAGGGAGACAGGAAAATAGTCCAAAGCAAAAGGCAGCCTGAGCTAGGTTTATGACAGGAGAGGTGGGGCTAAGAGGACAGACTGGGAAAAGATCACTTAGGAGGCAGAATCAACCAGTCTTGGTAACAAGAGTGCTCTAGTTCCCACAACATGCGTGTTGAGGATGAAAGCAAAGTCCAGTTAGTCCATGCAGGAGGGGCTCTTCTCCCCAAATCAAATTCAGAGTTGCTGATCTGCACTAGTGAATTTCAGATGAAATTGATATGTGAACCAAAAGGCCAGCATATTAATGTATAACTCTAATTAGTTATAATCTGTCAGAGGGTCCTAGAAACCCACATGTCCTGGGCAGACCATCTCTCTTATACAGGAAAATTACATGGGATGCCACATACACCTGAAAATTATGGTGTGGTGAGCACGCAGTCAGAGACGGGAGAGTTAGTTATACGCAGATTTTGGACAATACCAGCTAGCTGGCCTCCATCTCTACCATGGGGTCACAGAGAGCCTTGCCCAAGTAAATCCTGGACGAAACCTGATGGAACCCTGTCTAGCTTTGCCTCCCTAATTCTTATTTCTCTGAATAGTCTTCACCCATCATTCAATTTGTGCCTGATGGGGAATTGGAAGGATGGGGATGGCAGGAAGGCCAGTGTGGCTATAGTTCAGTGAAAGAGAAGGGGAGTGGTAGGAAGTGAGGCAGAAGCTGGGGCAGGGTCCAGGTGACAGGTGCCCTGAAGGCCTAGATGAGGAGTTAGAATTTCAATTACAGCCGGAAGCTACTAGAGGGTTTGGAAGAGAGCATAGGCCACCTCCAACATATGGAATGAAAAGACTGCTTAGCACTGCATGAGGAAAAGCCCGTAGGGGGATAAGAGGAGGTGTTAGAAAAGACGAAGCAAACAAACTTACAAAGCATTCAAATTTCTAAAATGTACTGAATTCCTTCCTGTGCTTCCCCAGTGAATATAAAGCTTGATATTTATCTTGAGCATTAGATTTTCGTAAGGAAAACACTGCTCCAAGGAAACCAGTTTGAATTATTTATATGTACACAACAGGACAATGTGTATAAGCAGGACCTGTGCAGTTTAACCTGTGTATTACTATAGACCTTTTCTGAAAATATTTTTTAAAGTTAGGAAGGTAAAAGTAAGGAAGAAATAAATATTTTAATTAGAATGTTTTGTGGGTATTTAGTGTAACTACCTTTGCCTGTTTGCTGACTTACTAAACAGCCCCATTCTCGCTTGTTTCATTCATTCAGGTATCAGAAAAGGGTTGCCCTGTACATCGCCGCCTTTTACAGGCACACTGAGCTCACTGAATGGGCCCTGAAGCAGGGTGTGCGGCCCCACGAGATGGTCGGCGTGCACCCCTACCGAGCTTGGTGCCATGAAGCCCTTCACGCAGATGTCTCTAAATGCCCCATTCATGCAGCCGCAGAAGTGGGCCAACTGTTGATTCTGAAGGCTTTTGTCAACTGCAGCGTGCTGTGCCTGGAATGCAAAAACGCAGCGGGACAGACTCCCCTTACCATTGCGTTCAAACACAAGCATGAAGACTGCGTATTATATTTACTGAGTAAAATGTGGTCCACTGTTTCTTTTCTGAAAATCTCAGTACCCATGAGGATTTATATTAAATTAAAACAATGGGTACTCAGAGCTCAGAGTCACAACCTTAATAAAAGCCAGCTTTGTGGAGCAAGGGTCTTTGGAGCAAAAGTTGGAGACGTTGTGATGGTGGATGGTTTCACCAAACCCAAAATGACCTCCAAGAGCTGGCATAAGGCTGAGAACAAGGACTCACAAGGCACTGTGGGCAAACTACCGCCTCTCAGGGAGCAAACTGTAAGCAGGAAACGTGTCAATCCTGTGGCAACTTCACAGCAGGACACAAGAGAACAAACACTCAAATTTCCTCCGCTGGTAGATGCAAATACGTTCTTTGAATTACAAAAACAACAAAATCGGAAAAAAATTACTGCCACAGCTAGGAAAAAAGAAAAGCTCATAAAAAATACATATCTCCCCCAAGTCCCCCTCCCTCCAGTTTCAAGAGTGAGCTATTCACACCCATCTTTTTACTATGCAACACCCAGTGCCAACTTTTTACTCAGATCCTCCTTTGCATCTTTCTCAGAGCACAGTGGAAGGACTCCAAGGGAGAATGCCATCTACTACTTAGCCGTGGCCAGGTAAGGTTTTCTCATCAAACAAACAAGGATAAACCTTTAATAGGGCAGGTCTAGGGGAGGAATGGTCTATGAAGCCATTACACTACCATGCCATGTAGTATAACACAGGTTTTTCCTGTGCATCAGTACCCAGCTTCAAGGACCTAGCCTTGTTCTAGGACAAAATGAACTGATTTTATTGGCCAATCCATGTGTATTCTACTTGTCAAATTTTCAGGAAGAAAGGAGTTGTATCAATTAACAAGGTCACTTGTTTTTTTTTAAAAAAAAGTAAAAGAAATTGTTAATTATAATTAAAGGGATAAGGGGGAAACTTGAAATCTGGGAGACATCAAAAGTGTCATGGAAGCCTGGATGGTAATGAAAGTGGAAGGAAAGAAAAGAACAATTTAATGACAAACTGAATCAAAAAAACTTCAGTTGATTTATAGACAAGAAATACAGGCCAGGGGAGAGCTGTATTGGATAGGGTGATAGAATTGATATTAATATTTAAGGTAAGTTTAAAAAGTAATCTATTATCACATTTAAAGATATAAACAAGTGTGTTGGAAGTGGAGTTTTTGGGCACATTCATTTCATAAAATAAAATTTTATATATTGGTCATCAGATTTCACTGAAAACACTACTCTGATTAGATCTCAAGATAAATACTTATGAGGTATTATTGGGTGCCAGCATTACAGTGAAAATATAGATTTATGAACGGTTTTTCCGCTTACTCGATATAATGAGAAGGAAAGAAAAAATAAAGCTAGATTGTTTTAGTTGCCTTTATGTATTGGTCTTTATTTCAGATCTACTTTATTTCAGCTAGGTTGCTGCCACCTAGTGGTGAGAATAATTGCCATGGTGGTGAGCTATAAAACGCAAACTTCAGCATACAGCATGATGAGGTTGAGAAAAGATGAAGAAACTGCTTAACAGCTTCAATCTTTGTAATTTATGAGATATCTCTGACTAGAATGTATAAAAAGATAATCTAAAATTATAGAAAAAGACCAGAAAATTATTAATTGAAAAAATTATATAATCCATCTTAAAATCAGCCTGTAAACGTAAGGAAATACTGATCAGTTTTATCAAAAGATGCACATTCAAAATGATTTTATTTTTTAAACGTCCAAAAAAATGCTTATTATGGCCCAGTGCAGTGCTAGGCACAATGGAAATGTGCAAAAGTATCTGTGGTTAAGGTGGCCATGTATGTGGTTTTGGGTGAAAGGCTGCCAGTGTCTAGTGTGTGTGGTGCTTTCTTGGGGAGGAACTGAGTTGTGATATATAGAGTTAAATGCATAAAAAGCACTAATCTCACATGTATGGCTTTTTGAATTTTATTTTTTTAATTTATTTATTTTTTATTTATTTGGCTGTGTCAGGTCTTAGTTGCTCAGGCTGACTCTGTAGTTGTGGCTCACAGGCTCCTTAGTTGTGGCTCGCCAGCTCCGTAGTTGGGCACGTGGGCTCCTTAGTTGTGACACGCAAACTCTTAGTTGCAGCACGCGTGTGAGATCTAGTTCCCGGACCTGGGATCGAGCCTGGGCCACCTGCATTGGGAGCATGGAGTCTTAACCACTGCTCCACCAGGGAAGTCCCTGAATTTTTATATTTGCATACATGCTTGTAACAACCACTCAGATCAATTGCAAAATATTTCTAGCACCCCAAAAAAGTTCCTTCATGCTCCTTGCCAGTCAATGACCCCTCCCGATATAACCATTATTCTGATCTCTATCAATGAGATTAGTTTTGCCCCTTCTTGACTTTCATATAAAGGGCACCATATGTTATGTATCTTTCATGTCTGGCTTTTTTGTGCAACAAATTGTCTATGAGATTCATTCATGTTTTTGCATGTATTGATTCTTCTTATTTCTGTGTAGCATTCCATTTCTATGTAGTATTCCACATCTTTATCCAATCTCCTATTGAGGGGCATTTAAGTTGTAACTAATTTGGGGCTATTTTGAATAACACTCTATGATTATTCTTGTATATAAGTTTGGTGGACATTTGCATTCATTTCACTTGACTCTATAGGAATGGAATTGTTAGGTCATAGGGTTAGCTTTAGTAAACACTTCCACACAGTTTTCCCAAAAGGTTACACTAGTGTGCTGTTTTTGCAGGTACACTTCATAAGTATTGGAGTTATCAAGGGGAAGCAATTTCAAGGTTGAGAAGGGACTTGGTGGGGAAAACATTTCATTCAACAAAGAGGTTAGTGCAGGGAATTCTCTGGCGGTCCAGTGGTTAGGACTCCATGCTTCCACTGTAGCGGGCAAGGGTTTGCTCATAGGAGGAGGGGTGGTCAGTCTGATAGTTCACTTCCTCCTTTGCAAAGTTACTCCTAGCAAATCTTTCCAACTATATTGTTTCTCTTTTCCCAGTGCTTTTCTCTTCCCTCTATTTGTATTCTCTACTGCCTTCCCATCTGTTTTCTCCCCTTTCCACTGCATCTATCCCAGGATCTGTCCCACATCCCTCTACTGGTGGGCTGTGGAGGGATGGGGGGACCTGAACGCCTCATGCGCCTGCAGAGCTCTTTCTGACCTGGCTCATTGTCCCCTCAAAGGAGTCATGAAAGCACCCATGTCCACCTGAAGTCATCAGTCAAGCCAGGCAGTTAGGTGGTCTGAGCACTTACCACTAAAGGACCAGTACAGCTCTTGTGCCAAAACGTAAGGAGCGGACATGCACTATCTTGAAGGCTGGGTCCACCATCATCAAGGTAGTATCATAGCCAGGAGATGGGGAAGGACCTAACTAATCCTTCCTGGTGCTAACCTGGGGGAATTGGGTCAGGGTGGATCCATCGGATGCTGCTGGTTGTGTGGGAAGGGTGACCTCACAAACCAGGACCCCAGACATCTCATCTGGTGTCATGTGAGAGCACTTGCTGGAACTCCACCTTTAGATTCACGAAAATATACCTGTGAGGGTTGACTCAAAGAGAGTATTGCTGCAGTTAGCTCAGATCCAGTGCTGGGTTGGTGCATGTGGCTGGTGTGGAGATGATAGTAACTCAGGCCAGATTGAGTCTCATTCCCCAGAAGATGGTGTCAGCTTTATACAGATCAAAGAATATTTACAAGGTGTGTCTAGAAAACTGTCTTTCTTACTGCTTATTGTCTGATTCCAGTGAGGCTGATGCAACTTGGAAGTCCAGCTTAGTAAAGATTCAGATATGGAGGATTGGTCCAGAAGGTTCAGTGTCCTGAGTGCACTGAGAATAGGTGACAGTCCCCAGTGGTGACTCTGATGGGCTCCCACGCTCCTGATAAAAGTAGAGCTCTCTGTGTTGTTTTGTTTTGTTTCCCTTTGATGAAAAGTACCAAGGATGGGGCAGGGGACCCTTGCCACAAGTTTAAACCACTGTGGTTGATGAGGGTGTTTGCCTCAGCCTTGGAAGGTGAATACAGGGAATAAACCTGCTTGGCCTGGTCATGCCCCCAACCTCACTCTTGATACAGGAGTAACTCCTCCCCAAACTCCTTTTGATAAGCGCTCTATTTGTTGGGGATTGTAGGAGCAAAAGAGAGTCTGAGGGGAGATGAAAACAAATGAGGAGGCAGAGAAGAAGTCTGTTTGGCCTGAAGGCAGTGTTAGTGCAGAGCAGAAAGCTGGGCAATGTAATATTTTCCCTTAAAAAAAGAATTTTAAGGGACTTCCCTGGTGGCGTAGTGGATGAGACTCCACACTCCCAATGCAGGGTGCCCAGGTTTGATCCCTAGTTGGGGATCTAGATCCCACATGCATGCCACAACTAAGAGTTCACATGCCACAACTAAGGAGCCTGTGAGCCACAACTAAGGAGCCCACCTGCCACAACTAAGGAGCCCAGGTGCTGCAACTAAGGAGCCCACCTGCCACAACTAAGACCCCATGCAACCAAATAAATAAATATATTTTTTAAAAGAATTTTAATTAGAAAATACAGTAATATGTGCTTTCTGGGAAGCATCCGAACAACATGGGAATGTATAAAGTAAACATGAAAGTCTCCATCCATCCTCCAGCCCCACTCCTCTCTCCTCTAATGAATCCCATCCAACTCCCCAGAAGGCATCATTATTACTATTTGTAGTCTCCTAGAACTTTTCCATGTATCTCAATATATGTATGTGAGATATGTATGTGTGCATGCCCTTTTCATCCTAAAAGGAATTTTACTGCATTTATGTTCCCAAATATATATCTCTTAGACATAACCATCAAATCTTTCTATGCTAGGGAGAAGGAACTACCTTGTCCTTTTTAATGGCTGCCTAGTATTCCACTGCATCCATGTATAATAAGTTATTTAACCAGTCCTCTCTTGATTTACATTCAAGTTGTTTCCATTTTTCACCATGATAACAGTGGTGCAATATATCCTTTTATGTGTAATACTTAATCATTTATGGAAGTATTTCTACAGGACACTTTCACTGAAGTGAAATTGCTTATTCAAAGGACATATACATACTAAGTTAACTTCCTGAAAGGTTGTAGCAAATTGTACCCATCTATACAGTATGAGAGGCTACTTTTGAGTGAATTACATATCTACAGCTAGGAGGGGCCAAGGCTCAGAGGGAGTTGTAGTGAAGGAGTGAAGAAGAGGACCTGACAAAGTCTCTAAGGGTCAGCTTCTGTGCTACTGTGTTATAAATCACCCTTCCCTGAGAAGAAACTGCCAGTAGTACCCCTGCCCCCAAGAACAGTTCGGTACAATTCAGTTGCTGGCCCTTGTAGAACAAGGTCTGCCCTGTACTTTCCAAGTTTACCTTGCAATGGGTATGGGGCAGGTATTTTCTCTCTTTGATTCCTCCGGGATATAAACTACCCTCTCCCTCTCCCTGTCTCTCCCCCAACCCCACCTCTGCATAAGGTACTGGGGTACAGTGGAAGCAGGGGCTAAGGCTCTGCTGACCTCCCTTTACTGGCAAGCTTGCCATTTTGCATAGAGGAGCACGTGAGCCCTAGGAAAGCACAGGCACTGAGCAGGGCACCGTTCTTGTGCATTCCTTAGCACTGGGTTTAGGAGACCAGTTGCATCACATCATCTCCTCAGTTCTGCTTTGATGAGAGAGCCCACAAGAACAGCAAAGGGAGACATGAGCTGGACCTTCAGCTTACACGAGTCACAGAGTTGACTGAAACCTGAGGGTTCAGCTGCCCAGCCTAGCTTGTCCAATGCTGCATGCCCAGGCCTTGCCCTCCAGTTGAGGACCCTGAATCCGTGACCCATTCAGGTGGGCAAGAACCTTGTTTCCTCTATTCACTTTTATATCTTTAGCACAGTGCCCGGCATACAGTAAGGGCTCAATAAATAGGTGTTTAATGGATGCATAGAAGCCAGGGAGAGGTGGATATAGTTATACCATTCTTTCCTCCGTAAGCTGGGACTTCTATGCTGAAAAGAAACACTGAGATTCAGTTAGGTGGTTGGGCTGATGGCCCAGTTAGTGGTTACTAATGGTTATTCATTCAACCAACATTTATTGAGCTGGAGGTATGGTGGTAACTTTCCTAGTTTTAGCACTGAAAGTTCTGTTTCCTGAGAAATCCCTCAGGCCTGGGCAAATCAGGACAGTTGGTCACCCTATACAGTCAAGAGCAAATACAGATACAGTCCTGCTCTTTGTGAGGCAAACCGTTTAGTTGGTGTGATGGGCATTATCACCCAGGCTAACTGGGGAAAGTGCTATGAAGGAGAGGAACTTGGAGAGAGAGGTTCTATGGAAGTCTGACATAGACCTTGACCTCCCTAAGAAAATGTCTGAGCTGAGATCTGAAGGATGGGAAGGAAGAATGCAGTGCTCCAGGTAGAGGAAAGAGCTTGTGCAAAGGCCTTGTGGCTGGAGCTTATGGGGAAGTTATGAAATGGGAAGATATGCTAGAGCAAAGGGAGAGAAGAGAGGTACAAGACAAACATGGAGAGGTAGGCAGGGCTCCATAAGAAGACCTGGGCTATTTTACCCTAAAAACAAGGAGAGAGCATTGAATGGTTTGACCTGATCAGCTTTGGATTTTTTAAGACCACTTTGGCTTCAGTGTAGGAGAACAAGAATGGATTCTGGAAGTCCAGATAGGAGTCCAGGGCAGAGATGGTGGGAGACTGCATTGTAGGAGTCATGGAGAGAAGTAAATGGGTTGGAGACAAATATAAGAAAGAAATTGATAGGATGTGGTGGTAGATTGCATGTGATAAGGAATGAGGGGCAGGGTGGATGGAAGGACTCTTGTCTTTGGAGATAATCAAAGCAGGGGTGAGGTTCTGGGCTCACAGAGACTCCCAGCCACTGCTGAAGCAGCACTGTCCATAGTGCTCTTTAGAGAGATATGGGCAGCTATAGGAAATCCCAGGTCTTCCCAGGAGCTTACAGACATATTTGCAGCAGGGCCTAGTGATCACAGAGTCCAAGCGAGAGCCCAGTTGATGGAAGCAAAATGATGCTGTAGCAAGGCAACCCTGTTGATGAGTATGCTTGTTTTCTTTGCATGCCAGACTGATGTAACCATATTTGGCTTTCCTGGGTACGTTCCAGGAACCCAGAAAATGATGACTCAAGGACAAAATGCCTAAGTTAGGCCACTTTCACACATTTTGCCAGTCTGGGCTGGCAAAGAGGCAGAGGCTGTTAGAGAAAAAACTGACCTGGGAGGTGCCGGCCTGTACCCCCTTCTGCCAACTCTGTCTTGTTTTTATTCACGGAGCCATTACAGTATTATATTAGCCTTCTATTTGTGTATTTGCCTCCCCACTAGAATCTAAGTTCTATGAAGGCAGGGACCTTGTGTGTTTTGTTCACCCTTTGTTTCTTCAGCACATAGAACAGTGCTTGGTATAGTTAAAAAAAAGAGACAATAGGCCCAAAATGGAGTCCCTTGTGCTAAGCCCCACATCAGCACACCAAGACTTAATACCTAAACTAATGGCAATGTCAACCTCTCTCCTAGTCTTAAAATAGTCAGTCTGGAACTTCCTGGTCAGCAGTAGTAAGGTAATCTATCTGATAAAACCCTGCCATCCCCCAAAGAAAGATGAGGTAATGGCTCTTTCCTTGTCCCTGACCCCTTCTACCTATAAAAGTCTCCCATATTATTCAGCTCTTCGGAGCTCCTTTCTGTTTCCCACATGGGATGCTGCCTGACTCACGAATCGTTGAATAAAGCAAGTTATATCTTGAAATTTACTCAGTTGAATTTTGTTTTTTAACAACATATAGTAAGTGCTCAATAAACAGTTTTTGAATAAACACAGAAAAGCCAGAGTTCAAATGCCAGGGAGAGAATCAAGACAAGCACTAAGCTTAGAGAGGAGCTAGATATGCAACAGAAAGGGAGAGAGAGGACTTTAAATCAATTCGGGTGGGATACGGAGAAAGGCTAAAGGTGTCTGAGTGATTTCCTTATGGCATAGGACGTGAATATATGGACAGCGTTGATGAGTTAACCCCATTTAGAGGGCCCAAGGAGACACAGTCATTGAGGGAAAGCAAGGAGTTAATCCAGAAGATTAAAGATGAATCAGCCAGACTTGGATCTAGTTCAAATGTTTGAAACACTAAGGTACTTTTACGCAAGGTTGCTCCTAATAGATGGAGTGAAAGCCCTTTAAATCTATGAGACTTTCCACACGAAAGGGGTGGTGGTCAGAAAAAGGAGCCAGGTAAAGGTGGCTACATGGTCTAAGACACTGTTTTGTGAAAGGGTAAGAAAGAAATTTAGTTTTCAGGAAAGTAAGTGGATTTGCAAAAGGCATTTGAGGGGATAGGGAGGAAGTGGCTGGAGATGAGACTGGCAAGGTAAATTACACCTACAGTGAGAGGCATTTTGTGGGTCCAAATGGACAGTTTGCTTCTTATATTTTTCCATGGGGAGGAAGTAGGTAGGAAGATCATAGAAGTTCTTTTTTATCAAACAAATCACATAATCAGTTCTTGTTTATTTTTGAAGACAAATCTGGTGGAGATGTGTAGAAGAGTCACTGGAAATAAGTAACACTAAGGGTGTGGAAGGACTACAATAGGGTTAGGAGACTCCGCAACAAGAGAAACAAGAGGCAATAAAGACCTGGACTGGAACAGCAGTAATTAGGGAAGAGGGGAAAGGCCAAATATGACAGATATTTCTGAGGAATAATCTACAAAATGTCATCGCTAATTGGGCTCAGTGGTGGACAGAGGAGGAATGAGTTTTGTTTCTGGCTTTGGAGATGGTGAGAAGAGTAACATCACTGTGTTAGAACAAGGATACTGAAAGGGACAAGTTTAGGAAGAAGATAAAAGACATGTAAATTGGAAGTGTGGGGGACGTCCAATTATCAAATGATTTTATTTGATAATTGGAGATATGCATCTTTTTGGAAAGGTTGTGATTTGGGAGTCATGAATATGGGAGTTGAAGCAGTTAGTAAATAAAGCCTCCCGGTGAGGGTGCAGAGAGAGAGGAGGACAAAGGATAAGACCTCAGAGGACCCCAACATTCAAGGAAATGCAAAACCCCTCTGTAGTAAATCACATTCGCATCCTACAAAGTAGGAGCAATCATATTCACATTTATGTTTTTGTTAGCATACAGCCAGAGAATAACTATCACAAAACATTGTTGCATTGCATTTCAGTTAAAGGCTATCAAAATACCTAATATCTTACCCATGAAAAAATGTATTTGTGGTGGGAAAAAAGGAGAGGGAGAATAGGTCAGTATGTATAAAGATGCCTGGGGGAATAGTTAGAAAAAGGTTTGGGAGTTTCCTGATGGCCTAGTGGTTAGGATTCTGGGCTTTCACTACTGTGGCCAGGGTTCAATCCCTGGTCGGGGAACTAAGATCTCACAAGCTGTGCAGCGCAGCCAAAAAAAAAAAGTTTCAACCCAGAGAATTCTATGACATTGAGTGGCTTTCTATTTCTAGCTGTGCGTGCTAAGCTTCCAGTATTGCCTTGGGGAAATATCATTCCCACTGCTTCACTAGGAACTGGATTTAGAAAGATTCCTCTTTCCTATTTTACTTCCTCATATGACAAGATAAATTAGCCACAGCTACAAAATCAACCTAAAGATTTCCATCATTTTAGCTATAAATGGGGACAAGAATGGACCTCCTTATAAATTATGTTCTGTTTTCTTACAGTGCCTTTAAAGAGAAACGACGGCTTCAGCAGTTAGGAATAGCAAGAGTCCTAGCGAAAAAGAGCATTTCTAACCTGACTACCCAAGGAGGCCTGACAGCGTGTGAAAATCCTCCGGAAATTTTGCTTTGAAAAGTCATGACAATCCCAGTTTGGGTGAAGACCTGGTCAAATAGAACTTCTAGTTCTAATGCTAACATTTCTAATAACAGTTCTAATGTTGGAATTTCTAATAACAGTTCTGACGCTACATGACTATCAACAGGTTATTTAATGTTTAACACCATGTTTCCTTGGACTCCATCACGCAAAGTGAAAATTTAGGGCATTTGTTTTTGCATAAAGAGTCTGAGGAAGAATTCATAAGAAACTAAGAATAGTAGTAGTTGCCAACAGGGTAGGGCAACTGGGAAGGTGGGAAACGAGGACATGAGCAAGAATGTTTACTTTCTCTTATTTTTGCTTTCCTGGGATTTTTAAAAATACCTTTTGTTTCTTAAACCATATGAATGTAGTACATAGTAAAAAATTAACTTAAAAAAATTCTATATAGGGCAAGTCCCTAGGAGAGTTATAAATACCATCTAAGTCTAATACTGGTCTCAGACATCTTTTGAATTTCTGCTAAAACACTGCTTACTATTAATTTTTAAAAATTGAGGTAGAGGGTTTCCCTGGTGGCACAGTGGTTAAGAATCCGCCTGTCAATGCAGGGGTCACGGGTTCGAGCCCTGGTCCGGGAAGATCCCACATGCTGCGGAGCAATTAAGCCCATGCGCCATGGCCGCTGCGCCTGTGCTCTAGAGCCCATGAGCCACAACTACTGAGCCCGTGTGCTGCAACTACTGAAGCCTGTGTGCCTAGAGCCTGTGCTCCCACAACAAGAGAAGCCACCGCAACAAGAAGCCTGCATGCCACAACTACAGAAAGACTATGCACAGAAACAAAGACCCAATGCAGCCAAAACTAAAAATAAATTTAAAAAATAAATAAATTTATAAAAAAAAATTGAGGTAGAGTTTTCATACAGTAAATTGCAAAGATCTTAAATCGACGGCTTTAACTAATATATACATCTGTGTAACTAACAGCAATCAAGATGTGAACACTTCTATTACCCCAGAAAGTTCCTTCAGGCTCCTATCTAAGGCTATCTTCATCCATATAGACACCTGCTATTCTGATTTCTTTTTTTTTAAATAAATTTATTTATTTTATTTATTTATTTTTGGCTGCCTTGGGTCTTCGTTGCTGCGCCCTTTCTCTAGTTGCGGCGAGCAGGGGCTACTCTTCGTTGTGGTGCACGGGCTTCTCATCGCAGTGCCTTCTCTTGTTGTGGAGCACAGGCTCTAGGCGCGTGGTCTTCAGTAGTTGTGGCACGTGAGCTCAGTAGTTGTGGCTCACAGTCTCTAGAGCACAGGCTCAGTACTTGCGGTGCACGGGCTTAGTTGCTCTGCAGCATGTGGGATCTTCCTGGACCAGGGCTCGAACCCATGTCCCCTGTATTGGCAGGCGGATTCATAACCACTGCACCACCAGGAATTCCTGCTATTCTGATTTCTACCTCCATGCATAACATTTCCCAATTAAAGGAATCATATAGTTGTTTACTTTTATGTCTGTGTTATTTTGCTCAACTTAATCTTTTGAGTCTCATTTACATTGTTGTATGTATTAGTAGTATATTGTTTTCCTTTTTCTCTATGTAGTAATATCCCTTTTTTCATTCCTGATATTTGTATCTTTTGCCCTCTCTATTTTGTTTTTGTCATGAATAGTCAGTCTTGTAATGATTTTGTCAATTTTACTAGTTTTCTACAATGAATCTTTTGTTTATTCTTTATGTTGTATATTTGCTTTCTAATTTGTTAATTTCTTGACAGTTTCTACTTCTCTGATTAAATACTTTATCTGTCATCTAATGTTTTGGACATATTATTCATAGTTATTTTAGAGTACAGGTCTAATAACTCCAATATCTGTACTTCCTCCATACGAGTCTTCCGTAGATCTTTTTTTACTATTGAGTAGTATTCCATTGTGTAGGCACACCATAATTTATTCAAATGTGTGTACCTTTGGGTTGCTTCAGTTTTGTGATATTGTGAATAAAGCTGCTTTAAACATTACTGTAAAGGTCTTTTTCTGGTCATATGCTTTCCTTTCTTTTGGGCAAGCACCTAGGTGTGGAATTGTTAGGTAATAGAGTAAATGTACATTTAACATTATAAGAAACTACCTAACAGTTCTCCAAAGTGGTATTACTGTTTTACACTTCCACTAACAATATACAAGTATTCTGGCTGCGTCACAGATCCACCAAAATTTGGTGTTATTAGTACTTTTGATTTTTAGTTATTCTAGTGGGTTTGAAATGACATTTCGTGGTTTTAATTTGCATTTCCTTAATAACTAATAATACTGAATGTTTTTTGTGTGCTTATTGGCCATTTGTACATTTTCTTTTATGAAGTGTCAACTCAAGTTTTTTGTCCGTTTAAAAAATTGTGGTGCTTTCCTGGTGGTACAGTGGCTAAGAATCCGCCTGCCAATGCAGGGGACACCGGTTCGAGCCCTGGTCCAGGAAGATCCCACAGGCCGCGGAGCAACTAAGCCCGCGTGCCACAACTACTGAAGCCCATGCGCCTAGAGCCCGTGCTCTGCAACAAGAGAAGCCACCGCAATGAGAAGCCCGTGCAACAAAACCAAGAGTGGCCCCCGCTCACCCCAACTAGAGAAAGCCGTGCGCAGCAAGGAAGACCCAACGCAGCCAAAAATAAATAAATAAATTTTTAAAAATTGTGTTGTTTATCTTTTAATTATTGGTTTATCAGAGATTCCAATATACTCATGATACAAGTTGGTTTATTTTTGGCTGCACTTGGGCTCAGTAGTTGGATTCTAGAGTGCAGGCTTCAGTAGTTGTGGCGCACGGGCTTAGTTGCTCCGCAGCATGTGGGATCTTCCTGGACCAGGGATCAAACCAGTGTCCCCTGTATTGGCAGGCAGATTCTTAACCACTGCACCACTGGGGAAGTCCCGCAAGTTCTTTGCCAGATACATGTATTGCAAATATATTTTCCCAATCTGTGGCTCTTTTTCATTTTATTAATGGTGTCTTTTGATAATGAAAGTTTTTAACTCTAATGAAGTACAATTTATCATTTTTTTCTTTTATGGTTCATGCTTTCTGCTTCCTCTCTAAGAAATCTCTGCCTACCCCAAATTCATGAAGATATTCTTGTTTTCTTCTAGAAGTTTCACAGTTTTAGCTCTTATGTTAGGTCTATAATCCATCCTTAATTATTTTTGTGTGTGTGATGTGAGGTGCGAGTCAATTCTTTTCCATAAGTTTATCAAATTGTTCTAGTGCAAGTTGTTGAAAGTTCTTTCCCCTCATTGAATACCTTGGTACTTTTGTCAAAAATCAATTTACAATATATGTATGGATCTATTTCCGGACTCTCTATTCCATTCCATTGGCCTATTTATTTTTCCTTATATTAAAACCACACTGTCTTAATTACTATAGCTTTACTGTGGGCCTTGAAATCAGGTAGTATGAATAACTTTGTCCTTTTTCCTACTTTGTTTTGGCTATTCTCAGTCCTTTGAACTTCCAAGTAGATTTTGAAAATAAACCTGTCGGTCTCTATAAAAAAGCCTGTTGGGATTCTGATTGGTCACAACTGACATCTTAATAATAGTGAATATTACAGCCCATGATATATTTCTCTATCCATAGTATATGTCCCCATTTAAGTCTTCCATGATTTCTCTCATCAATGATTTTTAGTTTTTAGTGTAGAGGTCTTACAAATCACTTATTGTTTTCTTAAATATTGCATATTTTTGATGCTATTTGCTAGGAAGATTTTTAAGATAGATTCTGTTACAATAGTCAGAAGCACCTAAAATCTAAATCTCATTTAAAAAAATAACTTTAGGTTTGTAGTTTGATATTATGGGGTTGGGGCACATAGAAGGTTAATACAAAAGAAAATACAAAGATGATACCAAAGAGATGTTGTAAGGCAGCATGTACATAGGTATTAGTTCATAGTAGAGACAGCAAGAGGGGACAGTGAGTGGAACAGGGCACAGCAAAGGTTCTGGGGTACTGGTAACATTCTATTCCTTTTTTTTTTTTTTTTTTTTTTTTTGCGGTACGCGGGCCTGTCACTGTTGTGGCCTCTCCCATTGCGGAGCACAGGCTCCGGACACGCAGGCTCAGCGGCCATGGCTCTCGGGCCCAGCCGCTCCGCGGCATGTGGGATCTTCCCTGACCCGGGCACGAACCCGTGTCCCCTGCATCGGCAGGCGGACTCTCAGCCACTGCGCCACCAGGGAAACCCACATTCTATTTCTTGATCTGGGTTAACAGATGTGTTCAATTTGAGAAAATTCAACAAGAAGTACTTTTTAAGAATCTGTATCCTTTTCTGTATGCATTTTATCATCCAGTTGAAAAAGTTAACTAAAATAATGAAAAAAAATTCAGAAGCTAATTCATGCATTTGACGGCAGCCTCAGACTCATGAGAGGGCAATTCATGTGAGTGATGTGTGTCACCATGCTTCCTTCCCCTTTACAGCGTGCTGAATTGAACTGAGATTCCTTTCAAGAGAGGATACTATTTTATGTATCATTGAAAACACAACCAAGGAGGTGCCTGGTGCAAAGATGCTGGGGCAGGAGTTTCTATGAAGAAGAAAGAAATATGGGGAAATATGAGAGGAAAAAAAGGAGGTGGAGGATGATAAGGAGAAAATGTGAGAGGACAATTGATATGAAGCCTTGTTCCTTGCCAGAATCAACTGAAAAATTACAGAGTATTTATCCTTTCTTCACTTTAGCCCTAGTAAGATAGCATGAAGTGACATTAAGAGCTCATTTTCTTATAATATTATACAGTTGTAAAGCATTATTATTAGCATAGACAGGATACCATGGGACATTTATTCTAAACCTGAATCTTATTTAAATCAAAGTTAAGTGTCACCTTCTCTTTGCTCCAGGTCATTTTGTTCCTTCCTCGGGTATTACCACTCATCACACTGTATTCAGATTACTTGACTGTCTCCTTTACTTTACTATCACCTCCTAGAAGGCAAGGACAGTGTTTTACTCATCTCTAAGTTGCCAAGGCATAGCATATGCTTGAGCTTTGAGTCATTGCTCTATAAATATTTGTTATATTAAATGAATGGATTTTAGCATGATCATGCTCATGGAATTCCCAATGACCTGTGTACACAAAATCTGCTCCTATAAAATATAAATGTTTCAGTTAACAAATCATTTGTTAATGCTAATTTATTGTTTAAGTTGATCATCAAAATCAATTTCTTAATATGAATTTATTAATTCATCTGAGCATCATAGCAGCCCTGCATGACACAGAAGGACAGTCATCATTAAAATACCCATTTTACAAATGAAGAGGTTACATTTATAACATATATGAATAACTTGTTGGAGGCCCTACAGGTAGTGAGAATCAGAGCCAGATCTGGAACCTAGACTTTTGACTTTTCACTCAGGTAATTACCTCTAAACAACTACATAACATTTGGTAACAGAAAGTCACTCTGTACCTCATCGTAGGAAGTTTTAACTCCCAGGCTGGTTCCCCCAGCTATAACTTGACTTTTTGACCACCTTCCTTGACCACCCCATTCTGTTAATCCTTATTTCCTACCTTCAACCCTGCCCCGCCCCCACCTTCACTCCCACTTCAGTCCCTGAGATCACAGGGAAGAAATGCTATTTTATATTGGCATAATATTACACCTATTTGTAAATTCATTTCGGCATTCCTTATTCCCTATATATAATGGACATTTTCTCAATAATGTATGTATAAAACCTTCTTCAGAAAATGCCATTTTTGCTGATCTGCAACATAGTCTAAGTAAGAATTGGGCTCTCTCTGCAAATGCTGCTTCAAGACCTAACTAACAAGTTTAAAAACCTGCCTTTCTGTGCCCCAGTATGGGAAACAATTTCAGTTTCAGTCAGATGCAAGGGATGAGGTAGACACAGAGAGCACAGCTGAAAAACTCTTCCAGTTTTCGCTTCTGCCCAGGAGACATGGAGTATAGAGAGTTTGACGTATAGACAGACAGCTTTCTATCTATATCCCTAGATATAACAACTGTAGATGTGAAGTCTCTCTCCGTCTCTCTCTCTCTTTTCCCCCATGCTTTCCCCCACCAAGACAGTGAGATTTGAAGACTATCAATTAGCCATTCTGTAGTCTCTTATATTTGCACCACAACAGGTGAGAAGAGTGAGTTGGTAAAGGAACCAAATTCTCACACTGCCCCCAACACATAAAAATAAAGACAAGCGTAGTCGTCGTCTTCCTCGTCCTCATTGTCTTTATCCTAATTTATAATCACTCACAGAACTTGTTACCAACCTTCAGCTTTCAGCCTCCTGTGCAGAATGATGGGTTTTGGAGCAGGTGATCAAGGGCTCTGACCTTCTCCTTCCAGCTCTGTCACTGGCTTATGACATAGTCTTTGGAGCTTGGATTCTTCATCTGTACAAACGATGGCCCGCACCGTACAAATGATGTCATGGCTATTGAGCATATTAAATAAGATAAATCAAGTAAGATAACATATACAACAGCTCTGTACAAACTAATACCTCTATAAAAGTTACTTTCAACTGCTTGACCTGTCTCTCAGTTTCATTGTCTCTAATGGGAACAATAATGGTACCTACCTCATAAGGTTCTTGTGAACTCTAAATAAGTTCACTGTATGAACAGTTCCTGACATAGTGCTTAATAAATGTTAGCTATTGATATTATTAATGTAAGCTCCACGGGGGGGGGGGGGGGGCGTGTCGAATTTTAAACTTCTTTTCATCTTCCTCAGAGCATAGCATTCTACACCCGGCAGGCTACAACTGCCTGGCGAACGGAAGAATCTTCTCATCCCAGTCTGCGCCGCGGAAGGCATTTGAGTGTAGGACGGCGGTAAGTCGGCCCCGAAAGCTCGAGACGCTGAGACGCCGGAGTCTTTTTACGCTTGGACTCAGGGCCCGGAAGTGGCGAGGGCGGGGTTAGCGCTGCGGGGTGAAATCGGCTAGCCAGAGAAGATGCTGCTGGACCTGTCGGAGGAGCACAAGGAGCACCTGGCCTTCCTGCCGCAAGTGGACAGCGCGGGTCAGGGGGCCCGGCGGCGGAGGGTGGTGCTCTGCGGTCTGGGAGGGGATCGGTGGGAGCGCCCGGTGCTAAGGGTCTCCTGGCTTCCGTTGCAGTGGTCGCTGAGTTTGGGCGAATTGCGGTGGAGTTCCTGAGGCGTGGCTCTAACCCCAAGATCTACGAAGGCGCTGCGAGTAAGCAGGGGGGAGGCACAGCGCTGAAAACTGCGCGAAGTGCGTTCTCTGTCCCCCTGGAGGGGAAGGGGTTATTGGGACTCTAAAGGTCTTATTCCCATTGTGGCAGAATAAAAGCAGAAGGGCTCTTCAGTCAGGGTGCAAATCCTGCCCGTCCCCTAAGTATTGTGAGTTTTTAAAAGCCTGTATTAAGTCGATTTCCTGACGTGTTAATGGACATAATACCATCTGCCAGAATACTGTGATGCTTACCTGCATCCAAGTGTGTGGAATAGCTGGGTGAACCATAAATATACAAGTGTTTGGTTATTATTAGTTGTTCAGACATCTACTTTTGCTGAAGGATTTTTACCCCGATGGAGGAGGGACGGTATCTATTATTGTCCCTTCTGCCAGGCGTGAAGTAGCGGCGCACTCAAGAGAAGGACTGTGCGCCTGGTATTGTCTCCACGGGTCTGTTTTTGTAAAGGTTACATGGTGGGAAATACTGAAGGCATTTGGCTGGGAGTGGAGAATGAACCGGAGGCTATTACCAAGTAATTATTTTTTATAATAATTGCAGTGTTTGAAAACATGGAATAATAGATAACATTTACCCTTTAGAGTTTGAATAAAAGAATAAATACCACCTAATTTATTTGCTCATTTTTCCTCTTTTTTCAGGAAAACTCAGCGTGAGTAGTGACACTGTCCAACATGGTGTGGAAGGATTAATACACCTCCTCACTGAAAGTTCAAAGCTCATGGTAAGGGCTTTTGTGGACTGTTTTGTATTAGCAGGACCTTAAGGAGGTTCAGTATACTCTACATCAGTCCTGGCAGGATCTGCTCATTTCAGTAATGTTGTTACTGGTTTATAATGGATTTAGTGAAGCCATGCCTAAGCAATCTGACTATAATGTGATCCGCTGGCATGAACACCTCTTGTCAGTATAAATTAGAATTGCCTCTAATTCTGCATGTTTTTAAACCATATACTATAGTATGTATCCCAAGAGGAGGGAGAATGAAATGATATAATTTTTTGCATATTAGCAGTATATAGCTTATTGGAGAATTGAGAACATTTTTCCATTTTTTTTTAAGTGTTAGTTTCCCCTTCCTTAATACTAGCTGAGGGATCTTGTACCAGTATTTGTTTCTTCATGCTCATAATAGAGAAAAATATTTGAAAAATTACAAGTGGCTGCATGGGGCTTAATTTACATATTATCCATTCTACTCTGTCTCAGATTTACCTTTCTGTAAGAATCACGCGTGACCCTTGTTAAGCAGATTCCCGGTTCCTACCTCAAACCTATTGAATCAGGCTTTCCAGAGGAGCAACTTGAGAATTAATCTTTTCCCAAGGTGCTTCAAGTGATTCTTAAGATCAGGCGAATTTGGGAAACTACAGTAGGGGCTCAACATTTTGATAGTGAATCCTAATGCTGGAAGTGATAAAAGATGCAGTGTGGCTTACTTGAGTTGTTTTCACCCTAACAGTTAGATTATTTGAGTGGTTATGAGCAACTACATAAAAAATTTATTTCATAGATCCCTTTTGTCAGACTTTCTAAAATATTACACTTACAGGTGGTCCACAGCAAATGCCCTGTCCCATAAATCCATGTTCCATTAATTGATATGGGGAACTCATTTTTGCTGCCCTAAGCAATCCTTTCTGGCCCTATCCAGAGCTTTCCTGGCTGCTCTCCTCCTGAGAATAGATCTCTAGCTTCTTGCTCTTCTGTGTAGTCAAACTGAATCTTCTGACAGACCACCTGGTGTGATTGGTCAGCTAACCCAACCTGCCCGGCCCCAAGGACTATAATCTCCTCCACAAAGGCAATGAGCCTGTTTGTTTTGTTAAGCTCTGTCTTCGTAGCACAAGACCTATCCCACAGTAGGATCTCAGAAAATATTTGTTGAAGGGATAAAATACACAAGCCTATGCTATTATAAACAGAAACAAGTCTAATGACATTAACAAACCTGAAAAAGAAAGGGTGACATGCAGAAATTGGAAAAGAGCAAGGAAAGTAGAGTTAAAGTGACTGAGGTGAATACAACGAAAGGAAGAGGAGCAAAGAGAAAGACTGTGCTTTCTCTACCTTTTCTCTACCTTTCTATCCCCTCCTCACTTCAATCATCCAATAAGGAAGTAAAAGTAAGGCTGCTGTTGGCAGCTTCCTTATATCCTATTGAGGGTCAGTGCCAGTATTAGGATTGGTCCCCAGTAATGCTGAACCATTGGGCAGCAAAACTGTGTCTCCATGCCCTTCTCTCCCAGCTCCCTGTCCTGGTCAAATATATGATTTCTTTGTGTCCAGTCAGCATCTGAGTATCCCACTAGGACTTACCCAAACCAGGAGCCCTCATTCTCTCACTAAGCGTTTTTTTTTTAAAAAAGCCTTTTGACACCATTCCACCTATTTCTCCCATCCCACCTCCTACTCCCTGCCTCTGGCAACCACCAATCTGTTCTCAGTATCTATGACCTTGGTGGGTTTTTTGGTTTTGTTTTTTAAGATTTGACATGTAAGAGAGCTCATACAGTATTCCTTTGTCTGACTTAATTCACTTAGCATAATGCCCTTGAGTTCCATCCATGTTGTTGCAAACGGCAAGATTTTATTCTTTCATTTTTTCTTATGGTGGATAATATTCCATTGTGTATATATGCTACAATTTCTTTATCCATTCTTCCATTGATGGACAATGAGTTTGTTTCCTTATCTTAGCTATTGTAAATAGTGATGCAGTGAACATGGTGGCACATGTATCTGTTCAAGTTAGTGTTTTTGTTTTCTTGGATAAATACCCAGAAGTAGAATTGCTGGATCATGTGGCAGTTCGATTTTTAATTTTTTGAGGACCCTCCATACTGTTCTCCATGGTGGCTGCACCAATTTACATTCCCACCAGCAGTGCACGAGGGTTCCCTTTTCTCCACATCCTCGCCAACACTTACCTCTTGTCTTTCTGATAAGAGCCATTCCAACAGGTGTGAGGTGACATCTCATTGTGATTTTGACTTGCATTTCCCTGATGATTAATGATGTTGAGCATCTTTTCATGTACCTGTTGGCCATCTGTATGTGTTCTTTGGAAAATGTGTATTCAGATCTTCTGCCCATTTTTTAATCAAATTGTTTGGTTTTTTGGCTATTGAATTATATGAGTTCTTCATATTTTTTGGATATGAACCTTTTATCAGATATATAATTTGCAAATATTTTCTCTTATTCAGTAGGTTGCCTTTTTATTTTGTTGATGCTTTCCTTTGCCCTGCAGAAGCTTTTTATTTTTTAAATTTTTTATTATAAATTTATTTATTTATTTTTGGCTGCGTTGGGCCTTCATTGCTGCGTGCGGGCTTTCTCTAGTTGTGGTGAGTGGGGGCTACTCTTCATTGCGGTGTGCGGGCTTCTCATTGCGGTGGCTTCTCTTGTTGCGGAGCACGGGCTCTAGGCACGCAGGCTTCAGTAGTTGTGGCTTGTGGGCTCTAGAGGGCAGGCTCAGTAGTTGTGGCGCACGGGCTTGGTTGCTCTGCAGCATGTGGGGTCTTCCCGGACCAGGGATCGAACCTGTGTCCCCTGCATTGGCAGGCAGATTCTTATTCACTGTGCCACCAGGGAAGCCCCCAGAAGCTTTTTAATTTGAAATAGTCCCACTAGTTTATTTTTGTTTTTGTTGCTTATTTTTATGTATCAGAAACTCGGAATTTGGAATAGTGGGCAAGGGTTGCCTTTTACTAAGGAGTGTTATTTCTTTTATTAGACAGAAAGAATTAAGGGATTTCATATTCTTTTGCATGTATCCAGTATTTCAGCATTTCCTAGACAAAAATAAATTTTGATGTTCTGTTAAACTCGATTCACTTTTAGATTTCCGAACTGGATTTCCAAGACTCGGTTTTTGTTCTTGGATTCTCTGAGGAACTGAACAAATTGTTGCTTCAGCTTTATCTGGACAACAGAAAAGAGATCAGAACTATCTTGAGTGAACTGGCACCAGACCTTCCCAGTTACCACAGCCTTGAGTGGCGACTAGATGTACAGGTATGACTATTTTTTTTTAAACCTGACATAGAATATAAGATTTATTTTAGGTTTATGTCCTGAGGCTTCTTGTGTTCTTTACCATCTTAACCAAACTCTGGTTTGAAACTTTAGTTTTTTAATGTTCATTTTTAGACCATTTCCCAAATAGTTCATTTTCTTATATTTTTAATGTGTTCACATTGGCTTAATTTGTGAAGTTTATAAGAAATAGGTTATTTGCAAAAGCAGATGGCTATCCATATTTTTAAAGTGGTGCTTAGCTTTTTAAGACCTTTCTGTCTAAATAAAACACATATGTAAAAAAGTACACAGGTCAATATACAGCCCAATGGATTATGTGGTGAAAACACTCATGAAACCAACACTTACCCATGACCAGCACCTCAGAAGCATCCTCCTTGCCTCCTACCAATTACTTCCCCTATCCTTCTTTTCAAAGGTAACTAGCGTCCGGACTTCTGATGCACAGATTACTTTTTCCTGCTCTTTAACTTTCTATACATGGAATGATTCAATAAATATTCTTCTGTGTCTGCCGCCTTTTTGTGAGATTGAGTTGTTTTTAAAGCCACATAAATAACCAAAAGGGATATTTCAGACTATCACGTGAAGCCCTTTCTCAAGCAGTGACAGATAAGTTAGTTAATAGATGTTTGCTGAATGCCATCCACTCACTAATCAGCTGTAATCAGAGCCGTTCTGAATGCTTTGGGACACAAAAGAAGTGTAAGACACTTTCTCAGCTGGAAAAGATGTTATCTGGTTAGGGATATTAGTGTTCTCAAAATAACTAGTAATTAAAGGTAGTTGTGAAATAAGGTTCTGGAGGGGAAAAAAAGAATAGAATTGTATAAATGAAGGTACAGCTGAGTATTTCAAAAAAGCTATATAGCTCAGGTAGTTCAGTGTACACTGGCATGATCCAGAAAAGCTTCAAGAAAAGGAGGTGAAATTTCAGAAAAATGAATGGATAGAGAAAACCAGCGTAATATTCTTGACAGAGGAGACAGCATAAGTTGTAAAGGCCCACGTGGATATGGGAATGAACAAATGAATATGTGGGATAGCTCCCTAGTTCCCAAACCTGATTGCACACTGGAATAACCCAGGGAACTTTAAAAATTCTGATGTCTGCGTTCTACCCTAGAGGTTCTGATTTATTGGTGTGGAGTTTGGCCTGGGTATCAGGATTTTTTAAAGCTCCCCTGTCACCCAGGTAATTCTAATGTGCAATAAAGTTTGTAAACTGCTGTAATAGTGGATTCTTCCTCATTTGAATGGCCCAGATAGGTTATAGAAATTCCATTAGAGTTTAGCAGTTATATCCCAGTGTGTTGAGTGCTTGAATATATATTAACACAGGAGAAAGTATAAATAGATTATAGGCTCCTTGACGGTAAGTGCTGTGTCTTGTTCACTACTGTGTCTCCGACACAATGCCTGACACATAATAGGCATTCAGTACTGAATATAAATACGGAGAGGTGGTCAGCAGCTTCTTAACCGTGTTATTTATTAAATATTTCTTGTACACCTATCATGTGCCAAGTGGTGTGGCTACAGCAAAGAACTTGACACAGTTTATGCTCTTGGAGACCTTAGAAGCAGCAGCTCCTGTGGGGCTCACGGGGAGGAAGAGATCACTGTGGTTATGCCTTTATGTTTATGTCCTCTCATAATAACCAGGTGGAGGAGATTTGGGGATGGTCATGTTCATAAACTTCAGCACTAGTTTATCTTGTATCCCTCCCTTATGTGGAGATAGCTTCTGACTTTTGGGTTCCAGTAGCCCTTAGAGGTTCTTTTTTCAGCTTTATTGATTTGCTTTGAGTTTTTCCATTATTAAGACATTTTTAGAAGTTAGAAACTTAGGCAATTGAAATTTCTAAAATTAGACTCAAGAGAGTTCATTTGCCCAGTAAAATGAGTTTGAATTGCTGTGTTACTGCAAGGACTAATACAGTTTAATGTTGAGGGTATATTGAATGAATATTGCCATGTGGTGAGGTGTATTTAAGGGCTGAAAAAGCTACTCAGAGAACTAATGGATTTACTGAGCTCAAGGAAGGAAGGAAGAGAAGTCTTGTCAGATGAAGACCAGATAAATTGCTAGGAAACTAGTAACAGGATATAGAACCTTTCATTTTTGAGTAGCTGACTTATCTCATGGAGACTGGTAGCAAATGGATAGTTACCAGCTAATTATTGTGCAGTTGCTGATGGGAAATAAATGAATCATCATAGGTTAGTTTCTAATAGAAGCATTTCCCATACTTCATAAGTTGCCAGCACTTGTTAAATAGCATCAGTGAATTGAATGCATCTGAGACCAGTGCAGGAGCATGTTACCTTTAGGGCTGATCCTTTTAAAGTTGCTGCTGTTATTTTTACAGGGAGAAGGACAGAATTTCATCCCCATTAAAAAAATCAGTCCATATCAAGAACTTTGTGGAAAGAAAAACTTTGTGGGCTACTGTTCTTTATCCTGTAGTACTGTCATTCAGTACCTTTGAATCACCTCCCCAAATTACAACCCCCTCCGAGCCCCGTAAGGGTAACTATTATCCTGAATTTTCTGTTAATCTTTTCTTTATAGTTTTTTTAATATATATATTTTCACTAGACTGTATAGTTTTTAGATTTTCATGTATTCTTCTGCAACTTGCTTTTTTTTTTTTTTTTGGTCTTTTTTTATTGTTGGCTGTGTTGGGGTCTTCGTTGCTGCACACGGGCTTTCTCTAGTTGCGGCGAGTGGGGTCTACTCTTCCTTGCGGTGCTCAGGCGGCTTCTCTTGTTGTGGAGCATGGGCTCCAGGCACGCGGGCTTCAGTAGTTGCGGCATGCGGGCTCACCAGATGTGGCTCATGGGCTTAGTTGCTCCGCGGCATGTGGGATCTTCCCGGACCAGGGCTTGAATCCGTGTCCCCTGCATTGGCAGGTGGATTCTTAACCACTGTGCCACCAGGGAAGCCCTGCAACTTGCTTTTTTGATTGAACGTTTTCTTTTTAGATTTATTCATGACAATTCATGTTGCTGTAGTTCACTTCTTTTGCTGTCATTTAGTAAGCATTTCACTGTATGAATATTCTCAATTTATCCATTCTGTTGTTAAAGAATATTTGAGATTTGTCTAGTTTTGGACTCTTGGAAGCAAATACTATTATGAATATGTGTATATGTGTAAGAGTTTAAGGTAAATACCTAGGAGTGGAATTGCTGGTCATGTATACGTTTTCCAAAGTGATTCTGTCATCACTCTCACCAGCAGTGGATGAGAGTTTTCATTACCATCACCTTACAGTGCTCTGTATGGACAGGTTTCTAATTCTTGCAAGTCAGATAAACAGTATCTTACGATTTTATTGGCCATTTTACTGATTTGTAATAAAGTTGAACATATTTCCTATGTTTATCTATTTGTGTTACTTCTGCAGAGTGCTTAGATAGGTCTCTGTACAATTTTTTCTTGGTTTTGTGGGGTTTGTATTAAATCAGAGCAGTTCTTCGTACATTCTTTTTTTTTTTTGCAGTACGTGGGCCTCTCACTGTTGTGGCCTCTCCCGTTGCAGAGCACAGGCTCTGGACGCGCAGGCCCAGTGGCCATGGCTCACGGGCCCAGCCGCTCCGCAGCATGTGGGATCCTCCCGGACCGGGGCACAAACCCGTGTCCCCTGCATTGGCAGGCGGACTCTCAACCACTGCGCCACCAGGAAAGCCCCTTCATACATTCTTGATACTAAGTTTTTTTTTTGTTTTTTTTTTTTTTGGTTGTATGTGTTACAAAATATCTTTTCTCAGTTTGTGGCTTGTTTTTCCACCATTTTTAGGTATCCTTCGAAGAAATTTTAATGATTGTTCAATGTATCAGTTTTTTTCTTTATGGTTTTTTTTTTAATATCATGTTTAAGAAACCCTTCCATGCTGACTATACATCCTGATTGACTATACGTTCTGGTTTCTTTTTTTCTTTTTCTTTTTTCCCAAAGTTTTTTTTTTTTAATATAAACTTATTTTATTTATTTATCTTTGGCTGCCTTGGGTCTTTGTTGCTGCGCACAGGCTTTCTCTAGTTGTGGCGAGCGGGGGCTACTCTTCATTGCGGTGCACGGGCTTCTCAATGTGGTGGCTTCTCTTGTTGCAGAGCATGGGCTCTAGGCGCACAGGCTTCAGTAGTTGTGGTGCACGGGCTTAGTTGCTCCGCGGCATGTGGAATCTTCCTGGACCAGGGCTCGAACCCATGTTCCCTGTATCAGCAGGCGGATTCTTAACCACTGCGCCACCAGGGAAGTCCCTCTTTCCAAAGGTTTTAAAGTTTACTCTTCTTTTTGAAGTCTGTGATTCATCTGAAATTAGATTTTTATGTATGGTATAATGTAATTATTATATGTTTAGCATGATTATTAAATAGTCCTTATGCTCTTATTCCATTTGAAATCAAGCTTGCAAGCAGAAGCCTCAGGCAACAGATGAAACCATCAGTGACTCTAAAGCTGCACCTTAATCAGAACGGAGATCACAACACCCAAGTTCTGCAGACAGACCCAGCCACCCTGCTTCATTTGGTTCAGCAATTGGAACAAGCCTTGGAAGAAATGAAAACAAACCACTGTAGGAGAGTTGTGCGCAATATCAAGTAGTCCCAACTTGTTTCCTTCCCTTAGAATCACTTGTGAATTGATGATATGCAGCAGTTACTTTTCAAAATAAATTTTTTAATTGATAGTGATAAATACATAGAGATTTCATAACATTTCTTTTCCTGTGTGAAGATACTGAGGTCATGATCAAAGGCTAAGTAAATTTCCTTTCCTGGTGCTAAATGTGGTCAGCTTCTTGACAATTAAGATGTATTTTGGGGCTTCCCTGGTGGCGCAGTGGTTGGGAGTCCGCCTGCTGACGCAGGGGACATGGGTTCATGCCCCGGTCCGGGAAGATCCCACATGCCGCGGAGCGGCTGGGCCCGTGAGCCATGGCCGCTGAGCCAGCGAGTCCGGAGCCTGTGCTCCGCGGCGGGAGGGGCCACGGCCACGACAGTGAGAGGCCCGCGTACCGCAAAAAAAAAAAAGATGTATTTTATATTTTAAATGTGTAAATAGGATTGAATCAACTGGAAGTGAATCTATACTGTTCAAATCCTCTGTATATATAAATGACTGTACTTTTTTTGATACTTTTCTGACTACTTAACTTTATTATTTTCCTCCTTATTGGCCTAAATTTGACAGAAAAGTTCACAATGTAATGCTATTACTATTCAGAATATTCCTAGACAGTTTAATGTTTGTGACCTTTAAAAGCACCCCATGATGTTAACAGCCACAGAATAGGTGGAAGTGAATATAAATTTTTTTAATGCTATATTTAGGCAGTTCTTGCATTTTTCTTTGCCTGTGAATATAGTAAGTATTTACCATGTTGCTTAAGTTTAAGTTGCCATGGATAATAAGCTTAAATAGTACTCAAATTTGTGTGAATATATTGCATTTTATTAAGGACTGCTTTTTTTCCCTATTATCCAAAGCATCTAAGAGATACACCGTCATTTACATTTATAAACAATGGATGCAGACATAATGTAATCAATTCTTAATTATCTGGATGTAAATTATAGTCACTTTTTATAATTCTGTTCGAATAAAGTATATAGAGGGCAAAGAGAGGCCATGTTTACTACATTCCAAGCAAATATCCCTTCTTCCTTACAAACTTGATTTTTGTTTTGTTTTGCTTTTTAGTGGGTAACTGTAAGCTGTGAGCCTGAAAAATTCAGATGCTGATGTGTCAGGTCAGCCTCATAGAGTACAGGGACACAGGGAAACTTAAGGAGACACAAGGAGGCTTAAGGAGTAACAGACTTAAGGAGAAAGTCGTATGGAAGGGTAGAAACTGGGGTTCAGTCTTAAATATCTAGCCAAGACCTTATTCTGAGAATCTCATCCCATGCAGCAACTCAGGAAGGTCTTTAGAAACGTCAGACTCTAAACTGTACTCTAAGCTCTATCAATACTTTGCCTTCTAAGAGTTAGAGATTTTCAGGTCAAAGTGACATCATGTTTCTTCTTTCTGTTAAAGTAGAGCCCAGCCGGAAACAGAGGCCAGTGGAAGAAAAGCACAATTGATATTGCCACCCATCATCCCCCTGCAGGCATCTGGGTCACCCCATACATATATGTTCTGCAGTTGCAAAATAACTATAATATCAGATATTAGCAAACTATAATCAGATAATTTTTAATTATAGTGATAACTTGATTAATCAAGCTTTCATATTAACAACCTCACAAACAAAAGGAAACTTTATATATTACATGAAATAGTAGCATATGTCATCAGGTTTAAAAGCAACATGCCTGCCCAGCTTATATGATGAAAATAGCCTCTGTGAGGCTTCTTATTTGTCCACATTTGGTGGGAGATAAGCAGGGCTGACTCCAGCCAAGACTGAAATAATATCCCTGTGTCTCCTTAGGGCAACCTTTCTTCTTCCTCCGTATCCACTGTTCCTACCCCAAGCAAAACAACAAAGCACATGTTAGTCTTTTTTTATTTGTATCAAACTCCCCCGGTCTCCTCTGGCTGTACTTTGTTATTCTTTCTGATGTTCTGCCTTTTTTGCCTTTTTGGGCCAGAGTGAGTTGGGAGCAATCTCCTAACTTCCTTTTGAATGTGGGACCCACGTTTTTTTTACAGACCATCTAATGAGCCTCTTCCTTTTCTTGTTTGGACACTCCACACCCTTATGCATTCCTCTGCCTTGTTTGTTTTATGGCACATTTGATTTTTTTTGTAACTTGTACATGAACGTATTTTCTGCAGATGCAGTCACTATTCTACTCTCATATATGACCAGGTTTCTTGACTCTGGGATGTTCCTTTCCATCTGTAACTGTCTAAATGTTTGTTAAAACATTTTGGGTTATGAGTATGCTAATTTTTTAGGATTTGCTGATGCATGTTTAGACAAGTGTAATAGCTTTTATGTCTCAAAGCCAGAATAGTAACATCTCATCTCTCAGAACAGAGCGGTGAGTAGGAAATAATCAATATGTATAATCACAAAGTTCTACAGATACTTCACCCATTGGAAGTCTCCTTTGTGTTTCACAAAATTCCATGAGCTTGTTTTGTTATTGATATTTCCAGGCTTAGGTAAATATAAAGCAGCAAACTAGAAAAGTGGTGGGGATACCATAAGAAGAAAATATACTTCTTTGAAAACTGAAAAGTGAGAACCGGATACCAAGGAAAGTTTGAAAAATCATTAAGTGTGTGTAAGGGATGCACGTGTGGGAGCCCTTAACATTTATAGCAGCGTGTGGCCCTTTAGTATATAACCCTATGAGAAGGTTAAGAGGTCAGTCTTTGGAACTGGACAAAAGGGTTTGAATTTTAGGCTCTGTGGCTTCTTTGGGGTCCTTGATAAATTCCCAAAGCCTTGTTTTCTTCATCTTTAAAATAGGAGTAATAACACCTATCTCACTGGCTTGTAGAGACCAAGTGAGACCACATATATAGAATGTTTAGCATAGTATTGGGCTTTAGAAAATACTTGTGTAGACTGAGGATCTCACTATTTTGTAGCCTTGAATTCTGTCTCATATACTCTATTTAAGAAACAGAAAATGTTACCTGATTTCTATACTGAGTTTGAATAACAAAAAAATTTTTTTGAAGTCTAAAGGAAGAAGAAAAAAGATCAGGGAATTTAAGTACATTTTTAGTAGTACCTTTATGGAAAATTTTAATTCTTAGAATGATATACATATAACTCTCCAGAAAACTCAGCTATTCAAAACTGCCTAGTCCCCATAGGGCTCAGGTAGACACGCTGAGGGTTTTACCTATAGGCTTGGTCTAGAGTCTCTTTTTTCCGTCTTTTTTTCTCCACACCAGTGAAAGAAGCATGGGAATCTCAAGATACTAGCTAAGCCAGGTCTCTTTTTCTAGGTAATATTATATCTAAGTGGAGTTGTTTTTAATCTCCAGGAGAAAACACATAATACTTCTTTGTAGTTTCTCATAGCCTTCATGGTCAGGAAGATCTGTCAGCTGCTGTATAAAATCTTCCTGCTATAATGTATGCACTCTTCTCTGTACTTTTTTTTTTATATATATATTTAAGTCTCTCTTTAGCTTATCCTTCCACAGTTTCCATAGTAATAGGTTACTGTCATCCCTTTTCCTTTCTTTCATTAATGGTAGAAAATATTTTGGTAAAAATGGTATCATACTACATTGCCTCTAGTTTAAATATATTCATTTTAAAACCACCATGACCGTTATGTTCAAACCTAAATACTTTCCTTAAAACAAGGAAGCCCAGCTTCACCATTAACGTGGTTACTTCCGTGAGCTTTACAAACTTCGAGAGCAATGTTTTAATTATAAAAGCAGAAGAAACCCATTATTTCTCAGCTTTGCAAAATAGTATGTACTACTTCGAGATGAGAAAACGATGTACTTTATGGCAATAAAGTATATATATTTAGTGATTCAATCACTGAATACCAATGGCTCTTTGTTTTATGTTTGTATAGCTCCAGTCCTCTCTGCTCAGGAACTAAAATGACTTAATTATGTTTGGTAGCCACGAGTCCGTAAGATCCTACTTACCATAATGGGGAAATATAGGAAAAGTAATTTTATTTCCTTAATGGACCTAAAGTAAAAAGGAGCATCGGGAATACAAATATCTGCATTAATGTATTCTGAAACTTGGCTTCTATCAGGTTGTTGCCATTTTAAACCCAATTAACTTTCTATAAGATAAATGTTTTAATAATTATAGTGTAAATTATGTTATCATTAGAAATATTGCTAATTATGTGGCTATCAGAGTGGGAGGCCATGCACTTTTATTATACTTGCACCTAAATTGAAATGTTTTAGTTGCAAAGACTACAATTTTCATTTCCCTATCCTGCAGTTACCATATCTTCTGCAGAACAGTCTGCCCAACCATCAGCTAAAAAGAGGCAACGCCAAGAAAAGGATTTTTGCCCTTTCTCACAAACCACGTGAGAGCTTCTACCTCTTTTCTTCTTAATTTTTCTTACTCTTTACTCTTTTACTTTGAGGTATAATCCACCCATTTATGTATGACATTGTGCTGATAGGAAAACAAAGCAAATTTTAAAACCTTTTCTAGCTCTTTTTTTTTTTTTTTACAAAGGTACGGACTCCACTGCATTAAATATTTATTAAATACTCAGAATAACCCATGTTGTGTGTCGAACAAAGGGTGAAGTCCTAAAGTTTAGAATCCTCTCAGGCCATTCCATCCTTGAAAATAGTTTAATTCATAAACTCATCAGGCTGCAGAAAGGAGTATCCTAAGGGGGCTATTCTGAAGAAGGGAAGGGAAGCTGTCTGTTGGAACCACTTTTCTTTGAAACTCCACCTTCTTCTGGAGAGCAAAACTTTTAATATGATTCAATGGCTAGAGCTGTAGAAATGTACAGAGGAAAGGACAGATCGCTACAGAATACTGTGGAGTACTTGGACATGGTTTAGATGACAGAAATTATCTTTACCCCTTTTCCACTGAAGAGGGGTTCCCTGAGGTAACCAGAGGTGTGATGGGAAAAGCAAATTGAGTTTTTTTAATACCTGCATGCCAATGTTGTGATTGTCATAAATCCAATGAGAAGTGGATGCCTGTGGTTTTGAAGGAATGTGCTTAGTTCACAGAACGAAAAGGCTTCTCAGTTAACTCAAAGGCTAAAAACACAGATTAAAATTCAGAGAATGAAGAAAAGAAAATCCAGGGAAGTCTTTGAGTTTCATTGGAACAAGTATAGATGGTTAGGATGTGGTTTCCTGGCATGGTCTGCAAACCATAAGCTTTTATTCCAAATAAAAAGTTCTTACAAAGCTCAAGTGAGTGTAAGTGCTGCAACATAATAAAATTACTTGATTTGCAGCTAGGCTGTTGTAACAATGCATAGACTAAACTAAAAAAGCTTGTAGACGATGTTTTGAGTACCTAAAAAAAATAAATTAGTGAGTCACCATATACTTCCCCAAAAAGGTGAAGATGATTTGTCTCACAATATAAGCAATGTAATTAAAAGGTTTTTTTTAATGTTTAGACCCTTAAGGGTGTAATTATGGGGTATTCTTTCCTATGCTTTTTTGTTCCACTCTTTGCTTAGACATGAAAACCAAATTCCGTGCCTTTCTTAGGCCCTTAGAACAATTTCTTTTCATACCAAATCTCTCCAGCCTCCTCCCTCCCATTTAAAAAAAATTTTTTTGAGAAATAATTCACATAACATAAAATTCACCCTTGCAAAATGCAATTCAGTGGGTTTTAGAATATTCACAAAGTTGTGCAACTGTCACCAGTATCTGATGACAGAACGTTTTCATCACTTCAGAAAGAAACCCATATCCATTAGCAGTCCCTCTCCCTTTCCTCCTCCCTCCAGCCCCTGGCAACCACTCATCTCCTTTCTGTGCATTTGCCTCTTCTGAACACTTCATATAAGTCGAATTATACAATATATGGCTTTTTGTGTCTGGCTTCTTTCACTTAGCATAGTGTTTTCAAGGTTCATGTTGTATGTAGCATGTATCAGTACTTGATGCATTTTTTATGACTGAATAATATTTCATTGTATGGATACGCCCTTGCTTTTTCCGGTATTTGATTGAGTCCTATTCCTGGTCTCCCTATGGAATTAATCTGTTGCATTTTATTTTATAATGTTTGTAAAAGAACCTCTGACAGATTCAATAATGTATTTTCTACAATGATGGCTTTTTAAAATTACCTTCCCAGGTACAAGTTAGAAAAGTTTGAGAGCAATTTCTTCCTAGCCAGTTATTAGTAGAGTTATTCTCCAGTGAACTGAGCATTTTATTTCTAGCCTAATTCAAAAGTTATACCAGGGGGCTTCCCTGGTGGCACAGTGGTTATGAATCTGCCTGCCAGTGCTAGGGACACGGGTTTGAACCCTGGTCCGGGAAGATCCCACATGCTGCGGAGGAACTCAGCCCATGTGCCACAACTACTGAGCCTGCGCTCTAGAGACTGCAAGCCACAACTATTGAGCCCATGTGCCACAACTACTGAACCCACGTGCCTGGAACCTGAGCTCCGCAACAAGAGAAGCCAACGCAATGAGAAGCCCATGCACCGCAACCAAGAGTAGCCCCCGCTTACCTCAGCTAGAGAAATAGAGAAAGCCTGTACACAGCAACGAAGACCCAATGCGGCCATAAATAAATAAATAAATATTTTTTTAAAAGACAGTGGATTTAAAAAAAAAAAGTTATACCAGGTAGGGAGCTAGTTGGCCAAACTTGAAGGGACTCAGCCGAGTCAGCTCCAAAGAAAATGAGATTCATATTATATCCTTCTTAATTGTAATTTAGAAGATTTCCTACTAAAATGAGGGATGTTCTGTGGGCATTTTACAGATTTAGAGAAGATAGGAAAGCAACTAAGGAGGATTTATGTCTTTCCATATTCATTTTGTATTTTTTTCACATTAGAAAGGTAAAACTATTAAAAATTTATAAAAATTGTCTATAATGGAATAGAGAAAAAGGCATTTACTTTCACTTAAGTTCACTCAGAATATTTTTTTACTAATTTTGAAATAGAGCACTGGGGGCCTCTAGGACAGCATTTTCTGAGTGATGCAGCTGCTGCAGCCACTGCCTTCTGGGCTTGTAAGCTAGTGGAGGAAAGGAAAAGGTATGTAAACACCATCGATTCAATCAGAGTGTGATTAGGCATAGGAGAAGATACAACAATTGAGGAACTGTGCATACATAAATGAGGGAGGCGGTAATTCTTACTAGGGGCATCAAGGAAGGCACTTTTCTCCCCTTGATCGTTTTTTGCTGTCTTGGCAATTGTGCCCCAATTTACATTTGGAGAACAATTTCTTTCCAATTGAATACAGTTCGATGGGACGGTCAGACAAGAGACCATGTGCCCTCCGCTCTTCATGCTGAGCCCGTAAGTCTCTCTCCTGGGACTTTGCAACCTGAGGACTCAGAATGGTTGGCGCAAGTTCATTTTAGTGGCAGCCCCGCCAGTTGCTCGATGACTTGTTACATGGCCTGACAAAGATGCTCCTGTTCTTTTTTTTTTTTCTTCTTTTGCGGTACGCGGGCCTCTCACTGTTGTGGCCTCTCCCGTTGCGGAGCACAGGCTCCGGACGCGCAGGCTCAGCAGCCATGGCTCACGGACCCAGCCGCTCCACGGCATGTGGGATCTTCCCGGACCGGGGCACGAACTTGTGTCTCCTGCATCGGCAGGCGGACTCTCAACCACTGCGCCACCAGGAAGCCCGATGCTCCTGTTCTTGTTCTTTAAGGACCTGGCGTCAGAGCTGCCCCTTGATTCTGCAGGGTGCCTGCCTAATACAATTCCAATAAATTGATTCTCTGCTTCAGTTGGCATCTTAATAATTCTAAATGCTACAGAGGATACAAATTAGATTCATTTTGTAAAATTGCATACTTTATTTCATAAAATGGATCTTTGTAAAATAGCTCTTCAAATTGTCATGCATCTAAAACGTAGGCATTATTTTGGGATATAGATTGACGGCAATATAGGATCTCACAGTCTAATTAGAGAGACAAGATTCAAAACATAAAACCATTTTCCTTCTAACACTGTAGTTTTCCTTTTATCTGCTTTCCCTATCTCCTCTGTCGTGTCTATAAACTATTTCCTTAGAACTTGCAATAATCTTGTGGTTTCACTGTAATCGTTTTAGTTATTAGTATATTACAGTTTGCTTGTAGAAAATAAGATGAAAACAGGGACTTCCCTGGTGGTCCAGTTGTTAAGACTCTGTGCTCCCAAAGCAGGGGGCTCAGGTTCAATCCCTGGTTGGGGAACTAAGATCCCATGTGCCACATGGTGACACAGTCAAAAAAAACCCAAAAAAGATAATAACAAAACAGTAATTGTTAAATGAAGCAGTACCTGGTATATCGTAGTTAAACAAATTAATGAACAAATGAATGAGTAAATAAGAGTGATGAGTGAATGGTATATATTATATTCTCTGTGGAACTTGAGGGTAGGGAAAAAGCATTTCAGCCTGGAGTGGTCAGAAGAAGACTGACTCTGAGTTGTTGAGAGAAGGACAGGATTTGAGCAGATAGACAAGCAAGGTGGGCATTCTGAGCAGGAGATGAGGATGAACAAAGGCACAAAAGCAGAAAATCAGAAGCTGCACTTTTATAAGCTGGAGCTATGGAGTGGACCGTGGCTGCTGCTTTCGTGGGCCCGTGTGCAAGATGACCCCCTGTCACTGCAACCTTAGATCTACTTCTCCCCTTAGGACCTCATTTTCCTTTTGCCTTTTCGAGTGGGGTTGCTGTTCTCTGGGGCCTTGGGTATCTTCAGGAATGGGACAGGGCAGGGGTTTGCCAGTGTCATTTGCCGAATGTGTCTTTCAAACTTTCTCCTTTCACCCTTGTTTCATAGCCCTACTTCTGGGAATTCCCTGGTGGTCCAGCGGTTAGGACTCGACGCTCTCACTGCCCAGGGCCTGGGTTCAATCCCTGGTTAGGGAACTAAAATCCCACAGGCTGCGTGGTGTGGAAAAAAGAAAAAAAAAGAAAAAGAAAAAGCCTTACTTCATTAGAATTTATGCTGTTCAGCCATGCCGTCTTTATCATTTATAGCTGCCTTTCATGATCCTTCCTCTTCTCTGTTCATCTCTCCATGCAACGAGTACTTATTGCGTACCTAGTGTATTCCAGAATCTGTTTAGATACTGAGAATACAGTGGGGACAAGAGAAAATCACTGCCCTCATTGAACTTTCAGTCTGGTGGGGCGATGGATAATTAAGAAAATACATGTGTACTATAATTTCAGGTGCTAAATGCTCTGAAGAAAACTAAAAAAAGATTAGAGGTTAAGAGTGAGGGGTCAGGGCTTCCCTGGTGGCGCAGTGGTTAAGAATCCACCTGTCAATGCAGGGGACACGGGTTCAAACCCTGGTCTGGGAAGATCTCACATGCCGCGGAGCAACTAAGCCCGTGCGCCACAACTACTGAGCCTGCGCTCTAGAGCCTGCGAGCCACAACTACTGAAGCCGGTACACCTAGAGCCCATGCTCCACAACAAGAGAAGCCACCACAATGAGAAACCCATGCACCGCAATGAAGAGTAGCCCCCGCTCGCCGCAACTAGAGAAAAAGCCCGCATGCAGTAACAAAGACCCAACGCAGCCAAAAATAAAATAAATATTTTTTTAATTCTATTTTAAAGATCTATTTTAAAAAAAAAGAGTGAGGGGTCAGAGGGATAAATTGGGAGATTAGGATTGACCTACACACACTACTATATATAAAATAGATAACTAATAAGAACCTACTGTATAGCACAGGGAACTCTACTCAATACTCTGTAATGGCCTATGTGAGAAAAAATTCTAAAAAAGGAGTGGGTATATGTATATGTATGGCTGATTCACTTTGCTGTACACCTGAAACTAACACAACATTGTAAATCAACTATACTCCAATAAAAGTTTTAAAAAAAAATGTCAAAGAGCATCTTAACCCTCTAAGGTGATATCAAAAGGATTACAATGTCCTGATCCATATTCCTCAGGCCAGAAAGTTGAAAAAAAGTAAAATTACTTTTCAATCAAAAAAAAGAAAAGAAAAGAAAAGAACGAGGGGCTGAGAGCTGCTATTTTAGGTAGACTGGTTAGAGAAAGTTCTGAAGAGGTGATGTTGGAGCAGAAACCCGAATGAAATGAGGGGTGAGGATCACTAGGTATCAGAAACTGGAATCACCAGAGTGTTTGTTTATTAGAAGGTGAAATGACTTGCCCTCTTCACTGACCTACGGGAACTGTGGTCTGGAAGGCGTCACACAAAGCTTTCTGGCATGAATCACATTTTGTGGAAGTGACGTAGGTTTGTCTGTGTTTAGTAACAGTAAAGAACCTCTACAGTTTTGAATAGGAAAAATGTATGCTATAGATTTACAGATTGGATTTAGGGATGTTTCGGTGAATCCTAGTAAAATAAGTCATCGTGATTTACAACAGCTATCGAGAACAAGTTCTTAGAAACCACTCATCTGTGATAGAAAATAATTTTACAGTATTAAATTGCTTGATTACGGTTTTAGAAGTGAACTACATTGGGAAAAAGAAATGTGGACTATTTGGAAGAAGAGTATTCAAGACAGAAGGAAAAGTATATGCAAATACCCTGAGGTGAGAATGAGCTTGACACATCTGAGAGTGTGCAAGGAGGGTGGTGTGGCTGGAGTTAAGTAAGGATAGGAGTGATCAGAGGAGTGGGCAGTGGCAAGATTATGCGGGGCCTTTAGCTTCCAAGTGTTCTGAAGTCCTCCCATCAAACTGGGGTATGTGGATGATCCATCCAACACCTTGGCTTCTTGTTTCCTTGATCTCATTTCCTAAGGCCTTCCATGTTTCTTTCAGCCACTTGCTTCCACTGCTACACCCTGGCCCTTGTCTCCACCGGAACAGTTCTATTTCTGAAATCACAATCTCAAACATCCCAAGCTCTGAAACTGATCCCGCTCATTGGTCAGTTGCCTCCAACACCCCAGTTCTTCAGCTTCAAAGAGACCTTCAGTTTTCTTACCCTAACCCTCTCCATTTAACAGCCTCTGCCTGTTGGTATTTCCCTCCCTCACCAGCTTGATTCACAACCCATCACTTCAAGCAACCTATCACTGCCAATATTCTAAATCCTTTCTTTTGCACCTTCCATTGCACCTATCTTGCCCGCCATATATGAATGCAGATGTCCATCTTTCTTCCTGCTAGTTCGTGGCCGCTGAGACCCACGGAAGAAATATGCTGAAGCACACGGGCCATCCCGGTTTTACATTAATGGTCATCAGTCTCAATGAAGCCCTTACCACCGACCGACTAGCCTACTGTTTCCCTAGTTAGCCATCTCCCATTTTCAACAACGATTTCAAAACGTCTCCACTCCCCTTAAACCCCTCACCCACCCACCGCCCCCTCTCATTCTCTGCTGATGACTGCCTCCTCCTCCACAGAACAAATAGAAGTGATCGGACAGGATTTCTCTCCACTTCTGGCCAACAAACCTACAATCCTCGCTGCTCTCTACACCAATACTGTTTCTCCTATTCCAGTCCAAAAGGCATCCCTCACGTGTCTGGATCCCATTCCTTCCAGTATCCTGACACTTTCGTATTTTCCACTTTATCCATTTTCCTGATTTCCTTCCATTAAAAAAAGAAAAAAAAGCATTTTCCAGTCTAACTCATCTTTTTTTAAAATTTATTTAATTTGTCTTATTTTTGGCTGCGTTGGGTTGTCGGTGCTGCGCGGGGGCTTTTCTCTAGTTGCGGAGAGCGGGGGCTACTCTTCGTTGCGGTGTGCGGGCTTATTGCGGTGGCTTCTCTTGTTGCAGGGTGCGGGCTCTAGGCGCGTGGGCTTTAGTAGTTGTGGCATGCGGACTCAGTTGCTCCGTAGCATGTGGGATCTTCCCGGACCAGGGATCAAACCTGTATCCCCCACATTGGCAGGCAGATTCTTAACCACTGTGCCACCAGGGAAGTCCAAGTCTATCTCATCTTAATATCCCTTGACTCACATCCCTCTCCAGTTACCATACACTGTGTCTCTTCTCCATTTCAGCAACTTCTGAAAAATTTTACCTTCCCTTCTTAAGCCACTCATGGTTACATTTCCAGGAACTTCCATGTTGCTAAATCCAATGTACGTATGTTTTTCAGTCCTCATCTTACTAGATCTTACATCAGCATTTGACACGGTTGACAGCATTGGACTACCTCTTTCTAAAAAATATACCCAGAGGGCTTCCCTGGTGGCGCAGTGGTTGAGAGTCCGCCTGCCGATGCAGGGGACACGGGTTTGTGCCCCGGTCCGGGAAGATCCCACCTGCCGCAGAGCGGCTAGGCCCGTGAGCCATGGCCGCTGAGCCTGCGTGTCCAGAGCCTGTGCTCCGCAACGGGAGAGGCCACAACAGTGAGAGGCCCGCGTACCGGAAAAAAAAAATATATATATATACCCAGGACTTCCCTGGTGTTGCAGTGGTTAAGAATCCACCTGCCAAGACAGGGGACACGGGTTCGAGCCCTGGTCCAGGAAGATCCCACATGCCGTGGAGCAACTAAGTCCATAGCCACAACTACTGAGCCTGTGCACCACAACTACTGAAGCCCACGAGCTCTAGGGTCCATGCTCCGCAGTAAGAGAAGCCACTACAATGAGAAGCCCGTGCACCGCAACGAAGGGTAGCCCCCTGCTCACCACAACTAGATAAAGCCCACGTGCATGCTGCAACTAAGAGTTCACATACCACAACTAAGGAGCCCACCTGCCGCAGCTAAGACCCAGCACAACCAAAATAAAAACACAGAAAATATACCTTTTTCACCCTGTTTTTTTTCAAACACTCTCCTGTTTTGCCTCCTACATCTCTATCAATGTGTTCTTGTTATTCTTTGCAAGACTCTGTCCTCCACTGTCCTTTTAGTTGTAGGTGGTCCACAGAGCTTTATCTTAAGTCATTTCTCTCTACAGACTTATACCAGGTAATTTAGTTCATTCTCTTGGCTTTATTACCATCAATTTGCTGATGGCTATCAACTGTAGATCCCTAACTCATACTGCTCTCCTGAATTTGAAACACATGTATCAGTTGTCTGTGCTTAGATGTCTAACAGGGACTTCAAACTCAAGATGAACAAAATTCAACTCATCTCTTACAAACTTGTTCTTTTCCAGTGTGCCTTATTCAACAAATGGCATTGCCATGCACACAGTTGCTTAAACAAGAGACATATGTCACTCTTGGCTTCTCTCTCTCCCCCTCACTCATCACGGCTGGTCAATTACTAAGTCCTTTCAATTACACCTTCTTAAATGTCATTCAGATTAGCCCACTTCTCTCCATCCAATGGCCTCCTTGCTCTTGCCTGCCTGGGCTACTGTATCTGCCCCCAGTTAACTGGTCTCCCTGAGCCCCTCTTATTAAGTTCCCCTTTTCCCCACATGCATCCCTCCCCTCCAATACATTTCCTACACAGCAGCCAGAATTATCTTCCAAAGAGAAATTACATCCTTTTACTGCTTAAAACCCTTCAGTTGGTTGGCACTACTTTGGGGGGGAAGTCCTGGCTCCTGCCTTTCTCTCTAGCCTCATCTCTCTCGCATTCTCCTCTGCCCCTGCTATGTTCTTTCAGTTCCTTTACTTCCACTGTCTGGATCCTCTTCCGTCATCATACAAAGGTAACTGATATGCATTCCTCTGGTTTCAGAGTAAACATTTCCTCCAGGAGGTCAGGAGCCCCCGTTCTGTTTACATGGCGCCCTGAGCTGACCCTATCATAGAGTCAGCAGGTTTTGTTGTAATTACTAGATTAATTACCTATTTTTCCTGGATTGTAGGAACTGTGTTTTTCCTTGTTTTCCTGTTGTCTGTCACTGTGACAGGACATGATAAGCTCCTATTAAATATTGAAGGGAGAAAGGGAAAGAGAAGAAAGAATATAAAAGGAAGTAGAGTACAAAATTTGCATACTTTTTTTTTTTTTTTTTTTTTTTTGCGGTACGCGGGCCTCTCACTGCTGTGGCCTCACCCCTTGCAGAGCACAGGCTCCGGACGCTCAGGCTCAGCGGCCATGGCTCACGGGCCCAGCCGCTCCGCGGCATGTGGGATCTTCCCGGGCCGGGGCACGAACCCGTGTCCCCCGCACTGGCAGGCGGACTCTCAACCACTGTGCCACCAGGGAAGCCCTGCATACATTTTAAAGGTAAAACAAGACTTCAACTAAATTTTGCTGTTCTGTCATACTATTTGTATGGTTTGCATTAACCTTACAAGTTACATGTCAGCTTTTTTCTCCCCCTTTAGTGGAAAGACATATTTTGGACATTTAGTCTGCAGATACCATTAAATGGATAGAGCAAGATATTTACTTAGACTAGTGGTTCTCAGTGTAGACTGCCCTTTGGAATCCCTTGGAGGGGGTTTAAAAATTCTGTTTCCTGAGCCCCACCTTCATAGATTTTCATTTAATCCGCCTGAGATTTTTAAAAGCTCTCTACATAATTCTGATGTACAGCAAAAGTTAAGAACATGACAGTTACTGGAGTTTTTGTCTTTGTGACTTGCTTCACTGACTGACTTTTGAGCCTATCGGAAAATAAGAAATTCAAATAATCCAGGTTCAGCAGTGCCCTGATTCACCCACTAGTGCTTTCAACTACAACTAAAAATGGTTGAAACAGTGAAAAGAATTCGTTGGTACAAGTAACTGTCAAGTCCAGAGGTAGTGTTGGTTTCAGGCAAACTTGGTCCAGTGGCCCAGTGATGTCCCCAGTCACTCCATATCTTTCTGTTTCTCTTTCCTGTCTTGGTGTGGGCTTTCTCCTAATTTAGGCCCTCCTCATGGCCAAAGATGGCTGCTAAAGGCACTGGAAAGTGAGCCGGGGTTTCCCTGGTGGTGCAGTGGTTAAGAATCCACCTGCCAATGCAGGGGACATCGGCTTGAGCCCTGGTCTGGGAAGATCCAATATGCCACGGAGCAAGTAAGCCTGTGTGCCACAACTACTGAGCCTGAGCTCTAGAGCCTGAGAGCCGCAACTACTGAGCCCACGTGCCACAACTACTGAAGCCCCCGTGCCCAGAGCCCATGCTTGCAACAAGAGAAGCTACTGCAATGAGAAGCCCATGCACCGCAAGAAGAGTAGCCCCTGCTCGCCACGACTAGAGAAAACCTGCGCGCCACAACGAAGACCCAACGCAGTCTAAAAAAAAAAAGAAAGAAAGAAAGTGAGCCCATCTTTGTCCAAGTATCATCATTTTTACAAAAAGTTCTCAGATTCACTCTGATTGGACTGGTTTAGGTTACAAACCAATTGCTGTGTTAAAGGGGTTGGAATGTGTTAGCACAAGACAGTAGCCCTCTTCCCAGGAATTGTAGCAAACCCCAGGTGAACAGAGGGCCTTTTGGAAAGGAGGAGGGGAGAAAAATCAATGCTGAGACCATCAGAAGTCTGCTGTAACCACACAGTGGTTTGGCCTAGCGGCAGAATTTGGTCTCAAAACTGTAGTAGTGGCTTCCCTGGTGGCGCAGTGGTTGAGAGTCCGCCTGCCGATGCAGGGGACACGGGTTCGTGCCCCGGTCCGGGAAGACCCCACATGCCGCGGAGCGGCTGGGCCCGTGAGCCATGGCCGCTGAGCCTGCGCGTCCGGAGCCTGTGCTCCGCAACGGGAGAGGCCACAACAGTGAGAGGCCCGCATACCGCAAAAAAAAACAAAAACAAAAACAAAAAACTGTAGTAGTACTTTATAGTATTGTACTGTATGCTATACTATAAAGTACATACTACTGTCTAAGTAGCATAGATACATTTCCACATTGAGTCCCACAGTTAGTGGCTAATAAGAAACTAAATAAGGTTATATTCATCACAAAACTGTTTAGTGAGAAAAAAATTGAGAACAGAGAATTTGATTTGGGTCCCGCAAATGTAAGCTGCCTCATGGATGGCTTTTGCTTGGTGCCTCAGTGAACATATTTTCTTGCCTCATTTTGAAAAAACAAAAAATCTTAGACCCTCCAGAGAGTCTGATTTGTGGATTGCCACCCTCCAAGCTGACTGTCACCAGCCAAGAAGATTCTGTTGAGCTTTGCTTTTTATAACTGTCATTAGGAAAGCAATAGGGTTTAAATTTCCCCCCTGAAATATATTATTGAATTATAATATTAGTTATGCCATTTCTAATGACATATGCTAAAAAAGAAAAAACAACAACTCACCACACACAAAAGTTTCCCTAAAAGCCCCCTTCCCTTTACCCATCCCCCAAGGGAAGTTAACTCTCCCTAGTTGAAAATTCACTGTTCTAGAACTTGCCCTCCCCAAACACTCTTCTGATTATAATTTGCTTTGCATAAAAAGTTTCCCATAGTAAAAATGTGCTAACCAGCAAACATGGGTTTGGGGTCTGCTCATAGCTATGTTTCCCATTGCAAGTTAAGTTACTGGCATTCATCAGCCCTTAGAGTCTCATTGTGCCTACGTGTGCTAATATTTAAGTTTCTGAGTTTATAAAACTGAGGATCACATTCCAGAACAAGGCCCCTGCCATAAACTTTACTAAGACCAGAGATGTTATCCTGTCCTGGTGGCCAGCCATTCTTTCAAGCCACCCTCACCAGACTCCTTTCCATTCACATTGTACCGGTAAAATGCATTTTTTTTTTAAGTGGAACAAAATGGCACAGGTAAAGTTTCTTTTACCATTTAGAAATACAGTGCCTGAATCCTTTGTCTATATACCTAGCGTGATGGTACACATCCCTAGACATGGTGAAAGGAGAACAAGATCTTCGGGTAACATCAACGTAGGGCTAATTATGAAAAGTTCCCTTGAAGGGAGTGCTTGTGATAAGGAAGAACTCAGTAGCTAGAATGTGAGCATTGAGTAATTAATGGCCCTAAAATCTCTGGAATCATCTGTGGAGAGGGGGAGAAGAAGCTTATTTGCAGGAGGTGGAGACTGAATTCATCTGCAGGGCTACAATTTCCGTTACGCTGGAAAACAACAAAGAGAGATCTTCCAGTGTTGAAATATCATGGGCAAAGGACTTCCCTGGTGGCGCAGTGGTTAAGAATCTGCCTTCCAATTCAGGGGACATGGGTTCAAGCCCTGGTCCGGGAAGATCCCACATGCCGCAGAGCAGCTAAGCCCGTGCGCCACAACTACTGAGCCTGCGCTCTAGAGCCCACGTGCCACTACTACTGAGCCCGCACCACGCGTACCGAAGCCCACACACCTAGAGCCTGTGCTTCGCAACAAGAGAAGCCACCGCAATGGGAAGCCCGTGCACCCCAATGAAGAGTAGCCCCCACTCTCCGCAACTAGAGAAAGCCCATGCACAACAATGAAGACCCAACACAGCCAAAAATAAAAATAAATAAATAAGTAAAATAAAATTTAAAGAAAGAAACATCATGGGCAAGTCCTCTGCAGAGATGCTGTTATTGTTTTTAACTATAGAAGATTTCAAGCATAAACAAAAGTAGATGAATAGTACAATGGAGCCTCGTGTATCCATCACTTAATTTCAATAACAATCAATTCACGGCCGATTTTGTTTCATCAAAACCCCTACCCACTTTGTGTCACCCAGTCCCGCTCCCATGTAATTTTGAGTCAAATCTCAGACATCATTTCTGAGATGGAGATTTTTCAGTTGAGGAGCAAAGTTGTTTAGGCTACTAATATGAAAATGATCACTGTGGTTAGAAGACGTGTACTTCTTCAGATAATGATTCCCTAACAGTAATGTGTCTTTGTAAATATGGGATTAGGCTGCATTATCCCGGTAAAATTTCACTTGTTCTTGGGGAAGTGTGATGTGTGCTGTTACTTAAAGGATTGTTCACAAGAAATCAAGAGCAAGACTGAGGACTCCAGGAAGGGTGCTCAGGCCAGAACTTAACCTTGAGCCTTAGGGAACTGGCCTGGGTTTGACTAGGTTTGACCCATAGTGAGCCACAGGAGACCCTTACTGCCACACATGGTTTTGTTCCAAGACTGAAGAATCCAAGCTGTGGAAAATGTCCTGAGTTCTGACTACCTTTGGGTCAAAAGCACACTTCCCTGAGTGAAAAGGGAAAGACATTCCCTGAAGGAAGTGAACATTCTCCATGTGGAGATGGACAGTCATGGTGGGCTTTGACTGAGGTTAAGACCTATTCCTTTCTCTCATGGCCTGAGGGAATCTGGGAGCCTGGATTCCAGTTAGGAGAAACAGGCCCAAGGGCCACCTGCCAGAGGGAGGAGACTTGGCCCCTGCTTTACTATGACTGGCTGAGAGTTAGGCGGAGAGAGGCTGCCAGGCTCCGGGGCTGAACGTTCTGATATAGGCCACCTCTAGTAACAATTATAAGTGGTCTTTTGTGCTGTATTCTCCTTCTGTTATCTCTGAAACTTCAACAAAACCTTATTAGAAGCTGTAGTCTGGCTTCACCAGTCTGGTGTGAGATTAAGAAAAGAGGTTGAGCACACACGTAAGAAATCAGTATCAGAGAGACTATCAGCGACCTGCTGTGAGAGACCAGTCCTAACATCTCAGGAAGGTCTGCACAGAGGTTTACCCCTGGAGCCACATGCAATGACCATGATGGTCCTATGGGACAGGAGAATGTTCCCAGGGATTCTTGGGGCTATTTGGGAGGTAAACCTGGTAAAAGACTGGACTTCCTGTTTCCCTTTGGGTAGGAGGGAAGGAAAAGAAACATGTCTTTATGTTAATCTCCAAGACCTGTGAGTCCCGAGACTACCAGAGATAAATAAGTATTGACATATATAAATGTTTGATGTGGATAGCAATTTTTTTGGTTACATAAGAAACTGTTAACAATTTTCTCTGGGATTGCACTTTTATTCTTCTATACAGTTAAAAAATGTTTATAGGGCTCCCCTGGTGGCGCAGTGGTTGAGAGTCCGCCTGCCGATGCAGGGGACACGGGTTTGCGCCCCGTTCCGGGAGGATCCCACATGCCGCGGAGTGGCTGGGCCCGTGAGCCACGGCCACTGAGCCTGCGCGTCCGGAGCCTGTGCTCCGCAACGGGAGAGGCCACAACAGTGAGAGGCCCGTGTACCCCCCCAAAAAATGTTTATAAAATATATGTATTACTTTTATAATATAAATTAATTAAAATAAGGTAAATATATATATTAAAAATATATTATGTACTACCTAAAACCTATATCCCAGATGAACCAAGAAGTTTATGCTACCTTAGGAATTAAATAGTGGAGAAAAACAGCATATTTTAAATATTACCCCAGGGTAGTTTACATTTGCCAAGTTCCTTCTAAATTTTCCTTCTGAAATTTTCCTGCCTTAAAAAAAAAAAAGACAAAAATATATCTGTTATTGAACTACAAGCTGTGGAACAACTTTAGTACTCTCCCAGGCTTCCAGCACTAATAATGATGTTACTTCCTTGCACATGGCATCACAGCAGGATTCTTATTCCTGGCTGCACACCCAGAAGCCTGACCCCAAAGTCCCTAAACCTGGAGCAGGCTGATATGAGCCCACCTCTTTTCGGGATTTAAAAAACTCTATAGTCGATTCTGACGTATGGCCACGGTTGAGGTCCAGCACTAGAAGAAGAACTGGGGAGAATGATACAGGGAATAACAACCCAACCTTCTACGCAAGGTGAGGAAGCATTAGTTCACTGGTCCATCCCAAAGATTCTCCACAAATGAGCAAAGAGCAGAGCTGAACATAAATTGAACCCTGACAAAGAAGCATAGACACCTTCGCAGCTAAAATATACTTGTTAAAAAGTTGTTTTGGCCCTTCCCTGGTGGCGCAGTGGTTGAGAGTCCGCCTGCCGATGCAGGGGACACGGGTTTGCGCCCCGGCACGGGAGGATCCCGCGTGCCGCGGAGCGGCTGGGCCCGTGAACCATGGCCACTGAGCCTGCGCTTCCGGAGCCTGTGCTCCGCGACGGGAGGGGCCACGACAGTGAGAGGCCCACGTACCGGAAAAAAAAAAAAAAAAAAGTTGTTTTGAATTAATTTTTCAATTCCAATCTGGTTTCTGAGTCTGTTAGTATTTTTCCTCCTTGCATTTCATGAAAATCCAATGTCCCATGAATAAAGAGAAGGGAGGAGACAGAATGAGTTGCGCTGAAGAAGGTATTTTTAGAGTGGGTTTTAGGCCTATTTTGGAGTTGGTATTAATTCATGTCAGAGGGGCAGGGAAGTATTCAGAGTTAGCATGAGGTTAGTGTGACAAATATTGGCAGAGACTCTAGTTCTGTTGCTCACACTCCAGGATTGGTGGCCAGCACGTTAGTTCTTTATGTCTAGTAGCCACAGTAGCACAATAAAAAGGGGGTGGAACTGAATGCTTCCCACCTTATAGTTCTGTGTATCTGTGGAAGAGAACCACATGAGAACAGCCAGGCAAGGAAGGGGGAATCACCGTTTAGAGTAGACAAAAACTGGGATTCTTAACCTGGGATCTTTGGAGAGCTTCAAGGTGTCCGTGAACCTCCTGAAATTGTATGTAAAATTATGTGTGTGTCTTTTTTTGGGGGGGGGTAATTATCCATAATTTTCACCAGATTTTCAAGCCATTAAGAAGGATTAAATGCTGCTTTCTTTTTCCTTTTTGGTTTTTTTAAAAGGCATCTGGGGCATAGGGGTAGAGGGTATAAAAATTAGTCAAGTTAAGAAGATAGAAAAGAGGGCTTCCCTGGTGGCGCAGTGGTTGAGAGTCCGCCTGCCAATGCAGGGGACACGGGTTCGTGCCCCGGTCCGGGAGGATCCCACATGCCATGGAGCGGCTGGGCCCGTGAGCCATGGCCGCTGAGCCTGCGCGTCAGGAGCCTGTGCTCCACAACGGGAGAGGCCACAACAGTGAGAGGCCCGCGTACTGTAAAAAAATATATAAATAAATAAATAAATAAAATAATAAATAAAGGAGAGGATTCTGAGTTGATGGCAGAGTAAGAAGCACCAGAGACCTATCTCCTCACCTACACGACAGTTACACCGGCAGAATCTGTCTGATGTAATTATTTTACAATTCTCAGGTCGAAAGCTTGCAACTTCCAGGGAAATGGTTAGATGATAAACTGTGGTTAATTTTGGTCACTTTCAGCTTTTAGCAAGTAGCAGCTACCTATCTGTCACCCATCAGCCCTGTGGCAAGCAGTCACGTACTTTTCCTGGATTAGCTTGCACACAATTTGTGGGAGCAAGGGTGGGCATAAAGGACCCTATCCTCCAAATATCGGGGATCTGTGCTCTGATTGCTGATTGCTACCTCTGATCACAGAGGTGCAGACGAAAAGGTGGCACCCATTGTTGCACCTCCCTCATGTTGCAAGCCCCTCCCCTCTGGCTGTAGCGACCTCCAGGAGATTTAAAGGGCCAGTACCTTCCTCCCCCCCCACCCTTCAGTTTTCTCTTTTCCCCCTTTTGGGAGCCAGACATTGAAGACTAGGACATTCAAAAGCAACTGCATATATGGGGAAACTAGAAAAATCACCACACATCCCCAGGGGGAGGTGCAGGCTCAGAAAAGACCTGAAAAGACCTTAAGTTTACCCCTCAGGCTGACCCCCAAGGATCAGCCTATAACAGAACAAAAGAAAACAGCCACAGAGACAACCTGCAACAAAAAACAAAAACAAAACCCAGCAAATCTTGGGGAAGGGGGAGAATCTGATTTTCAATTACCACGTTATTAGATTCAGGTGTCCAGTTTTCAACAACAAGAAACCACAAGGCATAGAAAGAAACAGAAAAGTATGGCCCATTGAAAGGAAAAACAGAAATCAGCAGAAACTGTTCGTGAAAAGGACCCGATGATGGATCTACTAGACAAAGGCTTTTAAACAACTGTTTTAAAGATGCTCAACAACTAAGGGAAGATGTAGAGAAACTCAAGAAAATGATGTATGAACAAAATGGAAATATAAAGAGATGGAAAACCTAAAAAGAAAAATGAAATTCTGCAGAAAAGTACAATAATTAAAGTGAAAAATTCACTAGAGGGATTCAAAAGTAGATTTGAGCAGGCAGAAGAAAGAATCAGTAAACTAAATTGAAGATAAGACAACGGAATTTATAGCATATGAAGAACAGAAAGAAACAGGTATAAGAAAAGTGAACGAAGCCAAAGGGGCCTGTGGGACACCATCAGTGGACCAACATATACATCGTCAAAGTCGCAGGAGGAGAAGGGAGAAAGAGGCAAAAAGAACATTTGAAGAAATAGTGGCCAAAACTCTCTAAGAATTTGGAAAATTCACAAATTCATGGAAATTAAACAACACATACCTTAAATAACCAATGGATCAGAAGAGAAATTAGAAAATACATAGAAATGAATGAAAATAAAAACATAACATACCATAACTTATGGGACACCATGAAAGCAATGCTAAGGGGGAAATTTATAGCTACAAATGCTTACATTAAAAAAAAAGTATCTCAAATCAACATCCAAACTTTACAACTTAAGGAACTAGAATGAACAAAGTAAACCCAAAGCTAGCAGAAGGAAGGAAATAATAAAGATTAGAGCAGAGATAAACAAAATAAAGAATAGAAAAATAATAGGGACAGAAAGTAGAAAGGCGGTTGCCAGGGCCTGGGGGCAAGGAGGAAAGGGGAATTATTGTTTAGTGGGTACAGAATTTTGATTTTGCAACATGAAGAAAGAGTTCAGGAGATGGGTGATGGTGACGGCTGCACAACAGTGTGAATATAGTTAATGTCAATGAACTGTACTCTTTTTTTTTTTTTTTTGCGGTACGCGGGCCTCTCACTGTTGTGGCCTCTCCCGTTGTGGAGCCCAGGCTCCGGACGCGCAGTCTCAGCGGCCATGGCTCACGGGCCCAGCCGCTCCGCGGCATGTGGGATCTTCCCAGACCGGGGCACGAACCCGTGTCCCCTGCATCGGTAGGCATCGGACTCTCAACCACTGCGCCACAAGGGAAGCCCTGTTATGTTTATTTTACCACAATAAAAAAAAATGAAAACATTTAAAATAAAGGACCCCAGGTGAGATAGCAAGAAGACCCTGAGAAAAAGTCCCTGGGAGCCACTGAGCTGGTGATGAGAGCAGAGGTGGGTGGCCCATGGTACCCGATGGCTGGTACTCTAGGGCTGAGTCAGTGGTTAGTAATGATCTCTCATTTCCTGCCATCTGCTTACTTTTCTTCCTCAATTCCCTTTTTCTGATCTGCTTCCGGAGAGAACAATCTCACTTCTTGAGATCTTAAATTCCAAGTTTGATGTGATTATGAAAAAAAAAAAAAAAGGAGGGGAGACTGTGAGGTTACTTTGGAAGGCCCTTTAATTTTCTGATGGCCACACAGACTTTTTAAAAAGTCTCTAGGGCCTGATAACTTAGTAGTTTCAATACAGATGCATCAGGCAAAAAGAGCAAGCAATTTTGTGATGTATTTGGGTTGATGGCCTATTTCTCCTGAGCATGCATTTCAGGGATGAAATTTTGTATAATTCCCCCATTCACTTATTTTTCAGTATAAATACAATCTTGACAATATGATAATTTCTGTTCTTTCCAAAATGAGGATAATAATGTTACTTGTTTTACTAACAGTAACATAAAATCTTGGGGAGAAACATAAATGCTTAGAAAATGTCTGAATACTCACAAGTTACTAATTTTTTTCTAAACCTTAAGTGAGATCTTCCAAATATGTGAATTTTTATGTCTTTACCTCAAACTGAGAGTATTCTCCTTCACTACTATCCCCTCCCCACACCTAATCAGGGAGGTAGAGTCCTTCACCATTTTTCACATTTACAAATTGGTTACATTGGAATTGTCACCCTTGTCCTTCACCTCTTGGGCACCAGAGGGCAGACTTCTAAGTCTCACTTTATCTGGGACACAAATCCTTTTTCCCTCCACAGCAGTTTTCTCCTCTGGATTTGCTCCAGCACCTTGAAGAAGCTTAAAGGAACAATTAAACTTTGCTCTTCCTGATAATTAAAGTCTTCCCAATGGTTCAACACACCCACCAGAGACAAAAAGTAGTGATTACTCAGAAGGCTGCCACCCTTTATCAATCAGCACAATCAAAAGAATTGTTCTTGTAAATAGTCTTTGTAAATAATCCGTTCATAATCTTTTTTTGTTGTTGTCCTTGTTAACTTTTCATTGTTTTTAGGCCAAAGACAATCTAAAATTCTATTCATTACTCTAGCCTTCAAAGCTTATAAAGTGAGATAATAGAAGTGAAACTGCTTTCAAAGGGAAAGAAACCCCATATAATTGCAAAGTAGACTTACCTTTAGGAGATAGTTAACAAGACCTGGCCATTTGCCAGACAAGTAATCAATAAACGGTCCATAATAATTGCTAGGGACACATTTTAAAATTATTTTATTTTTAAAATTTATTTCATTGAAGTATAGTTGATTTACAACGTTGTGTTAATTTCTGCTGTACGGCAAAGTGATTCGGTTGTACATATATATACATTCTTTTTAATATTCTTTTCCATTGTGGTTTATCACAAGATATTGTATATAGTTCCCTGTGCTATACAGTAGGACCTTGCTGTTTATCCATTCTATATATAATAGTTTGTATCTGCTAGTCCCAAACTTGCAATCCATCCCTTGCCCACCTCCCCTCCCCCTTGGAAACCCCAAGTCTGTTCTCTATGTCTGTGAGTCTGTTTCTGTTTCCTAAGTTCACTGGTAGGGACACATTTTTTAAAAAGAGAAAAGTTAATATTTGGTCTTTGTGAATGTAGTTCTCATAGTTTTATTTTTTCTTATGATTTCTCTGTTGAGCTTCCTTTATGAAAAATTTTCATTTTCTAGACCAGTTAACTCTTGTGGACTTATCCTAAAAAGCACATTTAGAACCATCCAAATAGCCATCTGTACACATTTAGGATGTTGTGGATATTAAGAAGTCTACAAATTAAAATTTAAAAATATATGTGACTTTTTTGTTTACTGTGAGAAACCTGGTCTCAACCATCAATGAGTAAATGGTCCCAAGAGAAAATATAAATATGTATAAATATCTTTTTTTCCATCTAATGCCAAATAAGAATATTTTTATTTTCCTTTGGGCCATCCCTCAATCACAGTATGCTTAGTCTTCTAATTTCTTAGGATTCTTTTTATCTTGGTTGTCTCTTTGACAAGCATAATTAGATTTAGCTGGAAGTGTCAGAGACCTCAGAGCATCAGAACAGTCCTGAGTTCAACATAAATAGCTTTCAGTGGTAAGGAACTTTTACGCTCAAAAATTTGTCAACAATTTCTTTTCTTTTAAATTTACTTTATTCAAGTATAGTTCATGTACAATGTTGTGTTCATTTCTGCTGCAGAGCAAAGTGATTCAGTTAAACATATATATATATATATATATATATACATATGCTTTTTCATATTCTTTTCCATTATGGTTTATTACAGGATATTGAATATAGTTCCCTGTGCTCTACAGTAGGACCTTGTTGTTCCTCGTCAACGTTTTCTTTGTAAGCAAAGTTGGGACCAATATTCCTCAGAAGATGATGTTATAAATGTTGGTGGGGGCTCCCCAGCTCATTTCCACCAAAATAAAACACATTGAAACATTATAAGTACATTGTAGTTCCCTCAGGGATACGCACCACCCTTTGCTATTGTCATTTTGACTGTTTCTGTGATAAGTATAAGTAATGGGGAAAGAAGTTAACATTTGTAGAGAGCTTTATTCACATGCACCAAGTTGTACTTATCATCTCCCAACCCCCACATGAAATACATCCTGGAGATACTGTTATCTCCATTTTATGGGAGGGACAGCTGCCTCTGGGAAGCTAAATAAACTGATAAGATTTTAAAATTCAAGATGTACCTCATTACAGGAGAGAGTTCGTTTTTTTTGTTTTATTTTTTAGGATAGGCACAGGTAGTCCTGAATTTCTAACCATTTATGGGTGGAGGTTTTTTTTTTAAGCCAAATATTTGAACTTGAAATATATTTTTATATTAATACTGAGTACATGGCAAAATAGATTCTGAACTTCAATTCCGCCAAGTCCAGCCCAACCCCAGTCATAAGTTTCAGACCCCCTTCTCTTTTCCCAGTATTACCTTTCCCCTCCACCCACATACCCTGCTCACAAGGCATTGCCATTGCTGAAATGTTAAAGATGTACACCAAGAGTTCATTTTTGGTCATATTAATTTTGAGATGCCTTTCAAATACCCAAATGCAGATGCCAAGCAGTCAGTTAAATACATGGTTCTGAAGCTCAGGAGAGAGAATAGAGCTGGAAATATAATGTGACATTTGTTGGCATGGAGATTGAATCATTTATTTTAAAAATTTATACTCAGTGCCTATAATGTATTAGTGGATATATTCTATACTGATGCTAGAGCAGTCAATTATGTAGTATCCTAGGAGGTGATGAATGTCATAAAAAAGAGAAGAAAGAGGAGAATTAGGATTGTGAGGGGTGGAATTGGCTTATGGTCTTAAATAGGGAGGTCAGGAAGGCCTTGCTGAGATTTCAAAGAAGTGAGGGAGTTAGCACTGTGGACACCCAGAATAGTGTTCCAGGCAGAGCCAGTGCAAACTCCCAGAGATGAGGACGTACCTGGCACACAAACAGCAAGCGGTGCAGCAGGGCTGTGAGCTAGGTACTGCGGAAATCCCCGTGGGCCCTGGGGCCCTCCGTCTTTAAGAGGTCAGAGAGCTGGGAAGGGAAGCTGTCAAAGAAGAGCCCGAGGGATAGGTAGAAAATGTGGTGCCCAGAAGCCGAGAGAAGAAAGTGTTTCAAGAAAGAGACTAGTCATCTGATGCTGCTGAGAGGGCTCAAAACCACAGTGACTATGAGAGTAGGCCTTCGGTGACACGGGCAAAATCAGGGTCTGGGGGGGGCGGTGATCTGGATGGAAGCCCAGGGGTTGAAGGTTGAGGGGAGGCGTCTGCAAAGGATGGAAACCAGTGGTCAGGCTGTGTGTGCCCAGAAGCAGAGGTAGATTTTTCTCTGTAAAACAGGATAACAAGTTCCAGTGCCCCTCTCTCACAAAGCACACACATCTTGCAGCTCTCTTGAGTGTAACTGCACAGCCTTTTGTGACCCTCAGGGAAACATCTGGCCGGGCCCGAAGCAACTTTCACTCAGCATGACCACACCACCAAATTTATCCATGAGCCCGTCTTCCTGACAGCCTAGAGTGTAATACTAAGCTCTCTGAACAGGTCACTTATCTTGTGTAAGTTCTCCACGCGATAAGCAGGATTACTGGAAAACTTGTTAGCGGTTTCTATGACTGTTGCAAGCGTTGCCGTAAAGAAAGATAAGTACTGAACTTAAGGGCGTGATTTAGTTGTAAAATATTATTGATTGAAGATGTTACACCTCCTTCTCCATTTTAGGCACTTATTTCTTATAAAAGTGGTCTTCCTGTAAACCCCTAAGGAGAGAAGGGAGAGAGAATTAACTTTGTAGTGAATGTCAGATGGCTGATGAGCTGAGGGGAGCCAAGTTAAATAACGTCCCACCTCCGCTTCCGGGCAACACACGCAGACTCTCACACCCTCACTCCTACTCACAGACACACACCCTAGAAGAAGCTGCTGACAGTTGGCAACTCAAAAATAAAACAGAGGTGAATCTACTTGGTTTCTATCACTTCTGATGTTGTGCTAGTAATGATAATAGAATTATTTGTTTCAGTTTTACTACTGATTTCATATACTTTTTTTTTAAGTACTTATTTTACTTCTTATTTATTTATTTATTTTTGGCTGCGTTGGGTCTTCCTTGTGGTGCGCCGGCTTCTCATTGCGGTGGCTTCTCATTGCGGTGGCTTCTTTTGTTGCGGAGCACGGGCTCTAGGCACACAGGCTTCAGTAGTTGTGGCACATGGGCTTAGTTGCTCCGTGGCATGTGGGATCTTCCCGGACCAGGGCTCGAACCCGTGTCCCCTGCATTGGCAGGTGGATTCTTAACCACTGCGTCACCAGGGAAGTCCCTGATTTCATATACTTTTTTTTTTTTTGCGTTCGCGGGCCTCTCACTGTTGTGGCCTCTCCCATTGTGGAGCACAGGCTCCGGACACGCAGGCTCACGGGCCCAGCCACTCCGCGGCATGTGGGATCTTCCCGGACCGGGGCACGAACCCGCGTCCCCTGCATCGGCAGGTGGACTCTCAACCACTGCACCACCAGGGAAGCCCTTCATATGCTTTTGACTGTTATAACAAGATTCTGATTTTTTTTTCAGGTATGTAAGACTTCCTCCCTTTCCCATCCCCCCATCTTCCTCCCTCCGTGTAATCGAATCAACACATAATCAACTTGGGTGGAATTCATCAAAGCTGGGGAGTGAAATCACTTTGGCACTGTGATAAAGAGAACAGACTTTGGCTATGAACCTGAATTTATATCCTGGCTCTGCTCTTTACTAGATATGTGAACTTGGGCAATTTACTTAATTAAAATAATTATTTATTTATTTTTGGCTGTGTGGGGTCTTCGTTTCTGTGCGTGGGCTTTCTCTAGTTGCGGTGAGCAGGGGCCACTCTTCATCACCGCGCGTGGGCCTCTCACTGTCGCGGCCTCTCTTGTTGCAGAGCACAAGCTCCAGACGCGCAGGCTCAGTAGTTGTGGGAGCAACAGGCCTAGTTGCTCTGTGGCATGTGGGATCTTCCCAGACCAGGGCTCGAACCCGTGTCCCCTGCATTGGCAGGCAGATTCTCAACCATTGCGCCACCAGGGAAGCCCCTACTTAACTTCTTTATGCCTCAATTTCTTCCTGTGTTAAAAGGAGATAATGATAATGTTTTGTAAGTGTTTTGTGGGTATTAATTCATTGAATCTTCACAATGACCCTGTAAGTACTATAATTAAACCTACTTTACAGATGAGGAAACCAAAGCACAGATGTTAAATAACCTACCCTAGGTTAAAATCTAGTAAAAATAGATTTACCATATAATCCAGCAATTCTACTTCTGACTATATAAGAATTGAAAGCAAAATCTCAAAAGGATATTTGTACACCCATGTTCATAGTAGCGTTATTCACAGTAGCCAAAATGTGGAAGCAAGCAAAGTGTCCATCGACAGATGAGTAGAAAAACACAATGTGGTATATGCATACAATGGAGTCTGACACATGCTATAACATATTAATAGATGAACCTTGAAGACATTATACTAAGTGAAATAAGCTAGTCACAAAAGACATTGTATGGGCTTCCCTGGTGGTGCAGTGGTTGAGAGTCCGCCTGCCGATGCAGGGGACACAGGTTCGTGCCCCGGTCCGGGAGGATCCCACATGCCGCGGAGCGGCTGGGCCCGTGAGCCATGGCCGCCGAGCCTGCGCGTCCGGAGCCTGTGCTCCGCAACGGGAGAGGCCACAACAGTGAGATGCCCGCGTACCGCCAAAAAAAAAAAGACATTGTATGATCCTACTCATATGGGGTATTTGGAGTAGTCAAACTCAGAGAGACAGAAAGTAGAATGGTGATTGTAGAAAATAGAAGGGGCTGGGGGGGAGAGTGAAATGAAGAGTTGTTTAATGACTACAGAATTTCAGCTTCGCAACATGAAAAAGAGTTCTGGAGATTGTACAACAATGTGAACGGACTTATTTCTACTGAACTGTACATTTAAAACTGGTTAAGCTGGTAAATGTTATGCTACGTATATTTTACAACAATGAAAAACAAAACAAACAAAAAAGGAAAAAAAAAAAACAAGAAAAAACCCACCAGCCTTGTTGAGAACATAGTGATTCTATACCATTGAGAGTGACAGAGAGTTAGGAAAAGGATGCCAACTGGGTGGGGAAGACACGAACTCAGTCGTTGGCAAGCCCAGGTACAGTGGTCTTTAGTGACCCAAATAGAAATATCCAGTCATTAGCTAGGGATGTGGGTCTGAGGTTGGTGATCTGTACTATGGAGGTTCTAGGAAGACAAAGCAGTAGCCCTTTACTACAAAGGTGGATTAGATGGGGGAGGATGGAAATGAAGACAAAGGAAACATGGAAGACGACTGCCATCATTCTTGTTTAGGAGAATGGTGATGGTACTGCCATACACCAGGAAGGGGAGGCTGGAACCTGAGGTGGAAGAGGCAACTGTGAGTCCAGGAATGGACGTGTGAGGTTCGGGGATGTGCAAAGCTGTTCTGTCGATGGTGAGTTTGAGGTCTGAGATGGTGATTGGGGCAGAGAAGCCTCTCGTCCTGCATTTCCTCAGGTGAGCTGTAGTCCTCTAAGAAATGGTTTCCTCCAATATTCATGATGCATGTGAACATTTCAGAGATGCTGGGAGTACTTTGGGAAAGGGAATTGCTTGACTTTGTTTAACCTGGGTTTTTCTAAACTCATTTGTCTGCCCAACCTTTTTTTTTTTTTTTTTCATAAAACATCTATTAATTAACTGAGGACTACACTTTGGGGAATTATTCTCTGGTCTATGCAGATATTTTCCCATTGACAAAGTAGAACAAAGGAGAAGCTGGTTAGAGGGTGGATAGATCTGTGGGTACTCAGTGTGTCCCTGTTAAGTCACCAAAATAGCGAGGAGGGTTCCAGAAACCCCAGCCTGACCTGGGAGCTGAGGACCCTGACCCCTCTGCGTGGGCAGCGGCGAGGAAGGCTGCTGGGGTTTTGATCAAAGCCAGCTTGCTGGTTTGGCCTTCTACCTGCTCTACATGTGCCAGTAAAGCCCTGATCCAATCCCTCCCCTGGTTCCTTTTTATCCTCTACATTGGCTTCTTGTCCTTGCTTTTCCATTTGCATAACTAATGCACACAACACAGAATTCCCGCAATTTTAAAGACAGCTGGCCAGCACATCTTGGATGCTGATGTCAGGAAACATCTGGAAAAGGGCTAAAGTTACTGCAGCCCAACTGAGAACAATGGAAACACATTAATACGGAAAATTCAGTATGGGGGGGGGCGCTGGTGTACGTAAAAATGGCTGCCAGGATGACTTACAAAAGCCTTGTACAAAACTCTCTTGTTAGTTTGGGCATTGATGCCACTGAGTCACTGAGTGGTAGGCCAGCTGAAACGAATATATTGCTACTCTCTTGGGGGACCCTTATCTTTGAGGCTTTCCTTTTCTTACAAGGTTTCCTAGAAATCCTGCCAGCTAACCAAGACATTCTTTTCCAAAAAATCATGAACTAGGATTTTTATTTTATAATACCTTTAAGCTAATCTCCCTTTTACACTATATCTCTCACAATACAAATATATAAAATAGAGTTCTCATATACATATTTTTGCTGTCTCTAAGCAGTCAGTATTGGCAGAAATATTGAGCTTTATAAAAGCTGTGACTGAAATATTTGAATATGAAGATTATGTCCCAAGGCTGCATGGCATAGTGGTTAAAAGAATGGGTTTTAGAGTTTGGATTCTAGCTTCTCCTCTTAACCAACTATGTGTGACCTTGGCAAATTACTTAATGAACATAAACTAATCTGTAAAATTCCCTTAGTTATTTTTGCCTATTTGGATTGGCACGAGGAGGACACAAGCTAATGTGTGTTAGAAGTGCTTAGTGAGGAGTGTGGCCCAGGTTAGCTATTACAATTGTTGTTTTGTTGATACCCAAGGATTAAGAAGGAATCCCTGCTATAATCTATTTCTCAATTCAACTTTAAAACATTGAGCACTTGCTTCCGTTCCCTGTCCTACAGATGTATGTTTTGGAATTAGGGTTTCTCCGGCAAGCATTCCCCTGGAGTACCACCTACTGTGTCACTTTATCTTGTAGAAACTGAAGTGGTAGCCTGTCTCTTGTGTGGATTAATAATTACCATCTCATACTGTTTTCCAATCTTTGGATTCCTCCTGGTCCTTTGTATGACACCCACTTTTCCCCTCTAAAAGCTGGTTGGATTTTCTCCTATCTCCAGGGTTCTGAAATTTCTCAGTGATGTGTTTCGGTTTTGGTCGGTTTTAATCCATTGTGCCAGGGGTTTGTTGAACCCTATCGATCTGGCAGCTCATGTTCCTCAGTTTTGGAAATCTTCGTGAATTGTTCATTTATTATGAGTTCCTCCCCATTCTTAATTCTCTCCTCTCTTTTTGGAACTCCTATTCATTAGAATATTGGACCTTCCAGACTGATCCTCTGTCTTCTCTCTTCTTTCCTATTTTCCTTTTGTCTTTTGACTTTATTTTCTGAGAGTTCCTCAACTTTATCATCTTACACCTTCTGTAAAGTTTTAAAAATCTATTATCATATTTTAAATTTCCAGGAGTTCTTTTTTGTTTTCTAATGATTCTTTTTTTTTTCTTATAGCATCATATTTGTATACTATCTTTTTACTTCTCTGAGGATGTTAATAATAGCTTTGGGGGCAGGGGGAGCTTTTATTTCCCTGCATAGTCTGTTCCCTTTCTGGTTGGTTTTTTTCACCTTGTATGTCGTATCTCTATATTCTTTGGTAGAGGCTTGCTTTCTTCAGATGTATGGTAATCGTTACCCTTCACTCATGTTTTAAAGCTGATGGGAAACTCTGTGCCATGGGCAAAGCTCGTCGACTTCAGTCTCCACCCTAGGGGGAGCTGCCTGGGCCCTTTATATGAGGGGAAATGTCATTGCCCTTAGGTCTTTTTTTTCTTGGTCTGTTTAAGTTTTTCAGGGAGGAAACGTCTACTTTCCTGTCTAAAGGGCTTAATTATACCTGGCTGCCGCTGTTCTGAAAGTTGAATGTGAGCTGGGGAATTATAACACTTCATTATACAAACGTTTTTTTTTCAAATCTCTCTGCTTTCAGTATAGTATTCCCAATGTTAATCACGCCTAGTGCCCTGAATTCTGGCTTAGAGACCCTTATCCCCTGCAGAGGAAAACCTCAAGTCTTCTGCTGTTTTGGAGAGAGGCAGTTGACTAAGCTGCATTTGGGGCTTTGGGGTGGCCGATCCTGGGAATTGAGTTGCTTCTTGGTTTTCCTCTTTGCTAGTTTAGGATTTAGCTTTCTCAATTTGCTAACTCAGATAGCAATTCTCCTATTTCTCAGCTTCTAACGTTTTGTTGCTATTGTGATTTCCTCCTCTTTTTTTTTTTTTTTTTTTTTTTGCGGTACGGGGGCCTCTCACTGTTGCGGCCTCTCCCGTTGCGGAGCGTAGGCTCCGGACGCGCAGGCTCAGCGGCCATGGCTCACGGGCCCAGCCACTCCGCGGCACGTGGGATCTTCCCAGACCGGGGCACGAACCCGCGTCTCCTGCATTGGCAGGCGGACTCTCAACCACTGCGCCACCAGGGAAGCCCTCCTCCTCTTTTTAATTTTTAAAAATCTCTTTATTTCCATTTTAATGGGGGGGTGTAAATGCATTTGTTCAGTCAGCCAACTTTAATCAGTATTTTTTTTAAAAAGATATTCTTAATGTAATGAAGTGTTCTGAAAAATTAGACTTTCTGTGCCAGAATTCCAAGTCAAAGAATGCTGATGAGATCAACTAATCTAGAATAGTTTTGTAAATGTATTCATTAATTTCTACCAGTTCTTAATATTCTGGCCATTATAACTGCTGCAGGGTAAATGTTTCTATTTGTTGGCAAAACTCGCTTGGGTTGTTCGTCACCTTTTATGTGGTTATAGATGTAAACAACATGTGTGCCCCAGATGGGCTCTGAAATCCAGGCTCCCACTTTGTGACAAACCTTCACAACACCAGAGGCTTCCAAACCCAAGTCCTTAAATCCACTCATTTCAGCTCACATCCTGGCAACTCGAAGAGAGAAATCTCTGAGTGACTAAAATCTCTATAGTGAGAAAACTTTTGCATTCAATATCTATTTTGGTGGGAGACTTTATATTCGACCTTCCTTCTGTAGAGTGAGGTGTGGAGGTAGATTTGGACTTAGCGTGGATGGAGGCAGGGGAAGTAACAAGATGAGTAACAGGACGAGCGAGGATTTAGGTCCCTGGTAAATGTCATGTGCCAGAGTGAGAATTCCTGCAACGGATACCCTCCTGGCAGAGCTGATTTCACGGGAGGCGACCCTGGCAGCAACTTGAGTGGGCCTGGGCTGGGTGGCACGTGGCCAGTCTAACGGCAAAACAGAATCAGCAGAGCCCTTGCGATCTCAGAAATGCCATGGCCAGCCTGGTAAGCAATAGTCAAAACTGAAGTTCCTTAAACTGATTTTTGCCCTCCATAGTTAAAAGAAGCCTAATCTTCCTTGTTATTTTATTAGTCAAACAGAATGTAGCCATACATTCTGTGCGGAGCTGTTGGCTATTGAACTGCTTATGACATTGGGCAGAGCTCTTGGACAGAAATGCTTGTGACACTGCCCAAGGCATTGTAACCTCTCCAAGTGTCAGTTTCCTCACTGGCAAAATGGAGTAAAAGATGGATCGAGCTTTTCGAGAGCAGTGACTGCAAGCGTGGAGAGCAGCCCCAGGAGATGGAGCTGTCGTATCCCCTTCTCTTGCACACAATAAATGCCATTCGTGCTGTAGTAAAAACAAAAAATCTAAATGGAGGTAATATAGTATCTACCTCATAAGGTCATCGTAAGAATTAAAGAGAGAATTCCTGTAAAGACTTTAGTGTAATCCCCATATATACTAAACATTTAGAAAATGTCAAGGGAAACGGAAGAGCCAAGTACGTCTTCCTGGTTGCAACCTGAGTGGTCGGTGGTGCCAGTCTCTGAGTTGAGAAGCACAGGAAGGACATATTTGGGGGAGGGTGATAAATTCAGTCTGCATTTGTCTGGTTCCAAAGCCCATATCTCTTCACTACACCAGTCTCCTTACAGACACTGTCACTTCCTAGCTGCAAGATCTGGGTGAATCACTCAACTTCCTGTGCCTCGGTTTCCTGTTCTGCAAAATGGGAATTATAATAAATAGTCCCTTCCTCAGAGGATTGTTTTAAAAATTAAGTAAATTAACACATAAGTCTGGCACATAGCACCATTATTAGCTGCTGTAATTGTGTACAAAAGTGTGGAAGTACCTCACGGTATAAAATTTTTCTTCTATCCCTTTAATATTACATAGAGCATCAGGCATGCCACTTCTTTTCAAATGGATGCGAAACTAAAAAAAAAAATTTTTTTTAAAGAGGAATAAAAGATTACGTACTGTGGTTACATTACTAGACACACACGAGGAGATGCACTCTGCTTTAGCTGCACATTGGATGTCTGGTTGTGATGTCTACATCTCTGGCAGTCCTCTTATAACCGGAAGGGCAGCTGGCCTGAAGATGGATGAAGAGAAAGAACAGCCAGGGGTCTTCATCATGTTGTTCAGCCACCCGGCCTCCCAGTTTTTGAGCTCGTATCATCAGGAGGATAAAGGCACTGACCAGAGAAATGAGGAAGGCCAGAGGAAAGGAAGGATTTAGAGGAAGACGATGAATCTCTCAGTGTTATAAATGTTGAATGTGAAGAGTAGTGGTGTTTCTTGGTGGAAATGGCCAGCACCTAATTAGAGGCATGGAAATAGAGCCTGAAGGTGATATCGGAGCCCCAAATGTCAATGTGAAAGTTATTTGCAAAAACTGGTATGTGCAAGGGGAAGAGGTAAAGAAGAGCATTGCCCCTGTCCTAATGTCCCATACTTCACTCCTGAAAAGTAAACAGTCTCATTCATCTTATTAAGAGCTGCATATTTAATGACATTCTACTTTTAATGTTTATCTTAATTTGTCATATATGTGGGTTATTTTGATCAATTTTATACTGCTAATAATTATAATGATAGATTTTTTTTTTGACACTTCAGAGCCTGACCATCGTAGCATTTCTGAGCTGCCTCCGCAAATTTGTTCTCCCTGGTTTTTTTTGTTTTTGTTTTTGGCGGTGCCCTGCAGCATGCGGGATCTCAGTTTCCCGACCAGAGATCAAACCCGGGCCGCCTGCAGTGGAGCACCGAGTCCTAACCACTGGACCACTAGGGAAGTCCCCCATGTCCTCTCCTTCCTGGATGCACAGCCAGCCTACATCTCCCTGTCTCCCTTGCTGCGAGGGGTGGCTATGTAATTGTTCTGGGCAACAGAATGTGAGTAGAAATGATGTGGGTCACTTCCAGGCCTGTTCCTAAAAACCAGTTCCTTGCACTCTTTGCTTCTCCTTCTGCAAGCTAGATATAGTCAAGAATAAGTCTCTAGGAGAAGGTTGGCAAACTTCAGCGAAGGACCAGACAATCACTATTTTAGGTTTTATAGGCCACACAAGGCCTCTGTCTCATATTCCGCTTTTTTTCTTAGTAGTCCTTTAAAAATGTAAATCTAAAAAAAAAAAAGTAAATCTACTGTGAGCTCCCAGGACATCTAAAAATGGGCCCACAAGCTAGACCCTTGTTCTAGGGGATGGCAGAGCCATTTGATGGAAGGCACTTGGGTCCCCTAATCACTCTTTGGAGGAGAGCACCTTGCTTATTTGAGCACCTCACCCAGGACTATCATGAGAGAAAGGAAGAAACTTTGATTGTGCTGAGCCAAGACATTCTTGGGTCTATTTGTAACCACAGCTCAACCCAACAAAATTACAGGAGTTTTACAAATTTAATTTACAAACATTTATATTAACAGAATGAATTATAAGACCGTTGAGTATCCTAATATAGTATATTAGGATAAAAGTAGATAGGGGAGGGCTTCCCTGGCGGCGCAGTGGTTGAGAGTCCTCCTGCCGATGCAGGGGACACGGGTTCGTGCCCCGGCCCGGGAAGATCCCACATGCCGCGGAGCGGCTGGGCCTGTAAGCCATGGCCGCTAAGCCTGCGCATCCGGAGTCTGTGCTCCACAACGGGAGAGGCCACACAGTGAGAGGCCCGCGTACAGCAAAAAAAAAAAAAAGTCTCTTCAAAGAACCTTTAAAAACGCAGAAACAAACCTCTTATGAAAGCTTCCTAGATTCATTGGGCTGGAAGAACGAGCAGGGTCTTTTCTGGTTCACCTCTGCCCTTTTCAAAATCCTGGGTCTAGGTCATCTTGGACAGTGTTCCAACACAGGAATGTCATCACAGGTCAGGAATCCTGCCAGTGGTGTCTCTCTGCTAGGTGCGGACTCCTTTCTTCTGACCTCAGATTTAGCATTGAATCATGAGGATGAGAGCTGCTTTCTTTCTTTCCTCTCAAAAGTTTTCCTTTCTTGGTTGTTCTGAGGATTCATAAGTTAAACATTTGTTAAGTCCTTTGCAATATCTGTCTGAAAGTATAAAGTCTTATTTATTATTGTTGGATGGGTGAAAGGTATACAAGTGCAAAGTATCATCTTCTTTCCTGAGCTCAGCACGTTATCATGCTTAATCCCCAGGAAATTCATGACCCCATTCTCATGCAGTGCCTCCTCATTTACATAACCTGCCCCAAACCGAGCTAACAAAGGACTCCTGGGAGGGGATTTGCCGTTTCTTCTGTTCTTCAGAGAGTTTCTATTTGCCTGACAGGTGTGATAACGTTTTTGTCTGGCTGGACTAACAGTCCTTACTTAGTCCTTCTTTAGCAGGAGTGAGTGGCAGGGAGGAAGACCCTGGGCGGTAAGGGAATCAGGAGGATTTGAATCAGGAGGAATTGAGCTCTTATTTTGATCTGTGCTTGTCTACTCATGTGACCCTGGACAAGCCACTTCACTTCTCTGAGGTTTATTTTCCTCATCTGAAAAATGAGGGAGTTGGAATAAGTAAGCTCTATGATTCCTTCATATTTAAAATCTCCTCTCAACATGTCAAAATGCTGAAAAACTGCCCTGAAAATTTCGGTGTATTGGTGTGTATCACTTGGTAATATGTGATATGCACCAAAAAAAGTACAAGTGAATTAAATGTGTAAGAGATACTATTTTCCAAATAACTTCAGGGTGAAGTTCTTTATGTAATTCCAGTTTGCACAGTCAGTGCTGTTAGATCCATGTGGTTGCTGAAGGTTGTGATAAAGGTGGTAAGTGTGGTGAGGGAGGTGTGGAGGTGGTGTTGATGGTGATGGTGGTGTTGATGGTGGAGGGAGGTGGGAGGTGGGAGGTGGTGGTGTAAGCTTCACAGTAACCTGGAATGAAAACACATATATTACTGCTTTCGTCACAGTCTGTTCATCTTCATGAGTCCCATATATCTTTAGCACATTGCCTTGCACTAAGCAGGTGCTCGATACTTGTTTGATGGAGAGTAGCTGGCAGATAGCTACAGATGTGTCTTCTCTTAATATCTAAGGCCAAAACTAATGCTCCTGTAAAGGTCTCAGATTTAATTTCACTTGATTAACAGGCTTTCTAAGAAAGCTGTGAAAATACTCTCACTGAACTTATTTTAATTGATATTGCTCATGCTTAACTCTAGGGAAGGATGAAAGCTTACGCGGATTATAGGAGGACCTTTTCTCAAAAGTAGTGGGAAGAAAGCCATTGAAGTAAATCTACTCAACAAGGGATCAAAATTTCATGGGGGGGGGGGAGGGGGCTTCCCTGGTGGCTCAGTGGTTGAGAATCTGCCTTCCAAAGCAGGGGACACGGGTTCGAGCCCTGGCCTGGGAAGGTCCCACATGCTGCGGAGCAACTGGGCCTGTGAGCCCCAACTACTGAGCCTGTGCGTCTTGGAGCCTGTGCTCCGCAACAAGAGGCCGCGACAGTGAGAGGCCCGTGCACCGCGATGAAGAGTGGCCCCCGCTCGCCGCAACTAGAGAAAGCCCACGCACAGAAACGAAGACCCAACACAGCCAAAAATAAATAAATTTATATTAAAAAAAAAAAAGTCACAGGACAAGGCAGCTCCCATTCTACCATTTAAGAGCTTAGAATACTATTCACAGGTCATGAAAATTGCTAAACATTTAAAAAGGGAAACACTTAAAAAAAAAAAAAGGAATTTCATAGGAAGAAGTTTGACTTAGACTATATCTGAAAATGAAAACTAAAAACTATAAAAATAATTTAATCTTATATGTAACAAAATTTAGATTACTGTAGAAACTATGGGCTGGTCCTTGAAATGTACAAAGACTGAATCAAGTATTGTTTTTTTGTTGTTTGTTTGTTTGGAGGGCACGTAATTTTTTCAACAAAAGTTAGCGACACAGAACACTTATAACGTAGAAATACTCAAAGAGTTTCAATGATTTTTCCCTAATGCCTTTCTTTTTAAAAAATTTATTTATTTATTTATTTATGGCTGCATTGGGTCTTCACTGCTGGGCGCAGGCTTTCTCTAGTTGCGGCAAGGGGGGGGCTACTCTTTGTTGTGCGCGGGCTTCTCATTGCGGTGGCTTCTCTTGTTGAGGAGCACGAGCTCTAGGTACACGGGCTTCAGTAGTTGTGGCACACGGGCTCAGTAGTTGTGGCACACGGGCTTTGTTTTTCCACGGCACGTGGGGTCTTCCCAGACCAGGGCTCGAACCCGTGTCCCCTGCATTGGAAGGCAGATTCTTAACCACTGCGCCACCAGGGAAGTCCCCCTAATGCCTTTCTTAATCCTTGGATTTTTAAATAGTTCCATTGACACATGATCATCCTTACTGATTTTTTTCTTCTCTAGTTGTTAGCTACTCTACCAGTTACACAAGATTCCAAATATTCTCTAAAAATAGTTGACTTGGGACTTCCCTGGTGGCACAGCGGTTAAGAATCTACCTGCCAATGTAGGGGACACAGGTTGATCCCTGGTCTGGGAAGATCCCACATGCCGTAGTGTGAAGAGACCCAGGCCACGTGGAGAGGCCACTTGTAGGCGTTCCAGTTGACAGTCTCAGCTACGGCCTCAGACAACAGCCAGAATCAGTACCAGACATGTGAGTGAGGCAGCCTTTGAGATGACTCCAACCCCAGCCACCACCTGGCATCAATTATATGAGATCCCTTGAGAGATGACCACCAAGCTGAGCTCAGTCAACTCCCAGGACCATGAGAGATATAAACAAACAAACCACTTTGATCATTTTACACCACTAAGCTTGAGGTGGCTTGTTTTGCAGGAAGAGATAGCTGAAACACTTACTTTAATATCACTGGCCTTTTAAATGATTTTAATGTAAAAATGCTTTAAAATGATAACCCTGGAACCATAAGGATTCCAGAGTTCCTGTGCCCAGGTCTGCTGCCCAACCCTAAACACTCTTAGATTGGTGGTGAGAAGGCCAAGAAGTGGGTCTTCATTTTCCTGAATATCCAGACATTCCCATGAGGCTCTAAAAATGATAGCAAGGTGACAGGAGTGTGGTTAGTGCTATTAAGGTCTGTCTCCATCTAGAGACACTTCTAAGAGGGTGGGACTGAATAGGTAAGACTGAGATGCTCTGGCTATAAGGAAGTTAAGCCCTCCATGATTTTTATCAGGAAATATTCCATTTCTCATACTGTAGCCACTGGCTGCTGAGGGAAGCTTCCCTCCCATTTTCCAAGACTGGCCTCTAGACACAGGCCAAGACCTTGCCTCATTAGACTTTGTTCTTGGGCCCATTTTACTCCAGGTCAGGGACCTAGTAAGTGTGAAGGACCAGTACTAAAGAAAAGATCTATATCAGAAGGAAAGGAGTCACCATTGAAATACCAAACAGGATGAATGGTGAAAGAAAAATTAAACATGTTAGACAAAAGAAAACATACAGGGACTTCCCTGGTGGCCCAGTGGTTGAGAATCCGCCTGCCAATGCAGGGGACAAGGGTTCAAGCCCTGGTACGGGAAGATCCCACATGCCACGGAGTAACAAAGCCCGTGCGCCACAACTACTGAGCTTGCACACCTAGAACCTGTGCTCCACAACAAGAGAAGCCACTGCAGTGAGAAGCCAACTCAATGAGAAGCCCGTGCACCGCAATGAAGAGTAGTACCCTCTTGCCACAACTAGAGAAAGCCCGTGTGCAGCAACGAAGAAACAATGCAGCAAAAAATAAATAAATAAAATAAAATAAAGAAAACATACAGAGCAGAGGGGAGAATGGCCACCTGAGGTATAGCCATCTGTCATGTTCCTTCTGTTCCTATTAATTAGGCGTGGATTTCTCCACAGTGGAGGAGTAGAGTGCAAGGATGATAAAATTCAGGAACTGAAAATGGCTGTGTGGCAATATGCTTGGGGTTTTTTATATTAAAAAGTACTTCCTTGAATATGCAGGGCCTCATTAAAATCCTTTTGTGTCACAGAGGAATTAAGGACCATGGTGGGCCCCAAATAGAGGAAACAGGTAAGTTTATGGCTTTTTCTAAGCTTAAGGAAAGAGGGTAAAGAGGCATTTAAGCGTTTTGGTTTTTTTTTTTTTTTTTTTTTGGTTTGTTTTATTCTAGGTATTAGTCATCAGTTCAGTTTCAAGGAACAGAAATGGACTCACATCAGTTCATACAATAATAGGAATTTACTGGTCCTATAACTGTATAGTTGTGGATTTCAGGAATGGTTATATCCAGGAGCTCAAACAATATCTTTGGAAATCTATCTCTTGTCCTGTCCTTAATGTTCACTTGGCTCTAATTGTCTTTACTCTACACTGGCTTCTTGCATGTGGAGTACATGATTTATGCTACAGTGGCCAGACTTGTACCTTCCTTGCTTGTGGCTTCAGTGTAAAGAAGCTAAGTCTCTAGACATTGCAGGTAAAAAAGACCTAGGCAGAACTCTGATTGGCTAGGCCAAAGTCATAGTCCTACTCCTAAGGCTAGAGGGCTAGGGTGGGGGTCAGGCTCATCTAATCTCCTTGGAATGGGTCCTCCTTAGGAACAGAAGTGCTCTATTTTCAGAAGGAGGGGGGAAATGCAAGACAGATGAAAACATCAGATGTCCATTAGAACTGTCCAGCTACTTTGACCAGGATTGGAAAGGGACTGAGACTAGGGTCAGGTGCTGTCCCCAGGAGTAAAGACCAAGCAGTTGGCTAGAACTTCCATATGCTGTATAATTTAGGAAGCACTCTGAAGTGGCCAGAGTGTAGGAGGCTAAGAAACCCAGGAATGCTTCTTTGACCATATTCTGCTGTGGATCGTGAAAACCCACCTAGTCAGCCTCACCCTGCTCCTGACACACTTAAATTACTGTTCTCTACCCCAGCGGTTCTATAGGTTGGGGAAAGGGTGACTGTGATACTTCTCAACGTTTGGGAACTACTGATTTACATTAAGAAATCCAAAAAGTTGTATTCTGAAGTTCTCCTTCGGTATCTTGTAGTTTTAAATATACATTTTGAACTTTTTTGTTGAAACATGATATACTACGTACAAAAAGTGCACATATCATGAGTGTACAGTTTGATTAACTTTCACAGGCTGAACATAACCATGGAAGCAGTACCCAGATCAAGAAGCAAAACATTTCCAGTACCCAGAAGCACCCCACTCTCTGTAATCCCTTCCGGTCAGTCCTCTCCTGCCAAGGATGATCACTATCTTGACTTCAAACAGCACAGATTTGCTTTTCCTGTTTTTATCATTTATATGAATGTAATTCTACAGTATATATTCTTGAATGTTTACCTTCTTTTGTTCAATATTATATATGTAAGATTTATCTGTGTTATGTTTGTAGTTGTAGTTGTTCAGTCTAAAATATTCTACATTCTATTGCTGCATAGTGCCTCATTGTTTATTTATTCAATCCACTCTTTAAGGATTTTTGGGTGTTTCCTATTTGAAGTTTTCACTGCTGTGAACAATGAATATTCTAGTTCATGTCTCTGAGTGAACATACATAAACATTTCTGTTTGGGTTGTAAAAGTGGAAGTTCATGGCTTTAAATATTTTGGACTATTAAGTAAGATTGCCTTTTAAATAAGTCACCTTTGACATTTAATGATAGCATTTAAGGTATTTCATAGCCTTCTTCACATTCTAGGTGTTGTCCATGACCTGAGGGGTACTACTTAATATCTACAATCAGAATAAGACAAGAATGAAGGAGCAGGGGGCTGAGACTGGTTGCCCCCATAAAAAGTCACGATCTCTCACTCAGTTCCTGGGTCTGAGCCAATTATTAATCAGTAATCCATTGCCTGAAGAGGTAGCCATCTCTTCAGGAGCCCTGGAACACCATGGCAAGTAATGCTGTAAGGATTCTCAGTCATTTCCAAGGGAATCTATGGCTATTTTCTTGGAGAAAGGAGAATACTCAAACACTTCAAGGATTATTGGATACAGGTTCTGAGTTGGTATTGACGTTTGGAGACCTGAAGCATTGTCATGCCGCTTTTCCCACAGTTAGAATAAATAAGTAAAATGGAGTTCTGGCAGTCTGACTTACAGTGGATTCCCTGGGTCTGCAGACCCATCGGATGGCCATTTCCTCTGTATTTGAGTATATAATTGGGATGGATCCTCTTGGCAGTTGGACTAATCTTCCCATTGGCTGTTGGCCTGTGGGGTAAGAGTTATCACAGTGGGGAAGGTCAAGTACAATCCTCTGAAATGGCACCCTGAGAAACTGTCCACTCCCAGCAAGACAGCAAATCAAAACCAATATTGCATCCTGAAGGTAAGAGTGGGAGAGGGGGTGGTAAAGATACGTGCTGTCATTAGAGATCTAAAGGATGCAGGAGAGTGGGTGGTCCTGATTATATTGCTGTTTAATACACCATCTGGATCACAGAAAATGACTATTGATACTGTGTGCTCAATCAAGTTGTAGCCATGATTGCAGTTGCGGTGCAAGCCACGTATCCTTGCTACAGCAAATGAATAAGGACTCAGATACATGGTGTGAGGTGTTTGATTTGGCAAATGAGTTGTTTTGCATTCCAATCAGAAGAGAGGATCAGCAAGTGGGGTTTATCCCAGGAATGCAAGGATTCTTCAATACACGCAAATCAATCAATGTGATAAACTATATAAACAAATTGATGGAGAAAAACTATATGATCATCTCAATAGAGGCAGAGAAAGCTTTTGACAAAATTCAACACCAATTTATGATAAAAACCCTGCAGAAAGTAGGCATAGAGGGAACGTACCTCAACATAATAAAGGCCATACGTAATAAACCCACAGCCAGCGTTGTTCTCAATGGTGAAAAACTGAAACCATTTCCTCTAAGATCAGGAACAAGACAAGGTTGTCCACTCTCACCACTATTATTCAACATAGTTTTGGAAGTTTTAGCCACAGCAATCAGAGAAGAAAAAGAAATAAAAGGAAGCCAAATCTGAAGAGAAGAAGTAAAGCTGTCACTGTTTGCAAATGACATGATACTATACATAGAGAATTCTAAAGATGCTACCAGAAAACTACTAGATCTAATCAATGAATTTGGTAAAGTAGCAGGATACAAAATTAATGCACAGAAATCTCTTGCATTCCTATACACTAATGATGAAAAATCTTAAAGAGAAATTAAGGAAACACTCCCATTTACCATTGCAACAAAAAGAATAAAATACCTAGGAATAAACCTACCGAAGGAGACAAAAGACATGTATTCAGAAAACTATAAGACACTGATGAAAGAAATTAAAGATGGTACAAACAGATGGAGAGATATACCATGTTCTTGGATTGGAAGAATCAACATTGTGAAAATGGCATACTACCCAAAGCAATCTACAGATTCAATGCAAGCCCTATCAAACTACCAATGGCATTTTTCACAGAACTAGAAGAAAAAATTTCACAATTTGTATGGAAACACAAAAGACCCCGAATAGCCAAAGTAATATTGAGAAAGAAAAATGGAGCTGGAGGAATCAGGCTCCTGGACTTCACACTATACTACAAAGCTACAGTAATCAAGACAGTATGGTACTGGCACAAAAACAGAAATATAGATCAGTGGAACAGGATAGAAAGCCCGAAGATAAACCCATGCACATATGGTCACCTTACTTTTGATAAAGGAGGCAAGAATATACAATGGAGAAAAGACAGCCTCTTCAGTAAGTGGTGCTGGGAAAACTGGACAGCTACATGTAAAAGAATGAAATTAGAACACTCCCTAACTCCAAACACAAAAATAAACTCAAAATGGATTAAAGACCTAAATGTAAGGCCAGACACTATAAAACTCTTAGAGGAAAACAGGGAGAACACTCTTTGACATAAATCACAGCAGGATCCTTTTAGACCCACCTCGTAGAGAAATGGAAATAAAAACAAAATAAACAAATGGAACCTAATGAAACTTCAAAGCTTTTGCACAGCAAAGGAAACCATAAACAAGATGAAAAGATAACCCTCTGAATGGGAGAAAATATTTGCAAATGAAGCAACTGACAAAGGATTAAACTCCAAAATTTACAAGCAGCTCGTGCAGCTCGATATCAAAAAATCAAACAACCCAATCCAAAAATAAGCAGAAGATCTAAATAGACATTTCTCCAAAGAAGATATACAGACTGCCAACAAACACATGAAAGAATGCTCAACATCATTAATCATTAGAGAAATGCAAATCAAAACTGCAATGAGATATCATCTCACACCGGTCAGAATGGCCATCATCAAAAAATCTACAAACAATAAATACTGGAGAGGGTGTGGAGAAAAGGGGACCCTCTTGCACTGTTGATGGGAATGTAAATGGATACAGCCACTATGGAGAACAGTATGGAGGTTCCTTAAGAAACTAAAAATAGAACTACCATATGACCCAGCAATCCCACTACTGGGCATATACCCTGAGAAAACCATAATTCAAAAAGAGTCATGTACCATAATATTCATTGCAGCAGTATTTACAATAGCCAGGACATGGAAGCAACCTAAGTGTCCATCAACAGATGAATGGATAAAGATGTGGCAAATATATACAATGGAATATTACTCAACCATAAAAAATTAAGTTATTTGTAGTGAGGTGGATGGAAATTAAGTTATTTGTAGTGAGGTGGATGGACCTAGAGTCTGTCATACAGAGTGATGTAAGTCAGAAAGAGAAAAACAAATACCATATGCTAACACATATATATGGAATCTAAAAATGAAAATAAAAAGAAAATGGTCATGAAGAACCTAGGGGCAAGACAGGAATAAAGACGCAGACCTACTAGAGAATGGACTTGAGGATATGGAGAGGGGGAAGGGTAAGCTGGGACAAAGTGAGAGAGTGGCATGGACATATATACACTACCAAACGTAAGGTAGATAGCTAGTGGGAAGCAGCCGCATAGCGCAGGGAGATCAGCTCGGTGCTTTGTGAACACCTAAAGGGGTGGGATAGGGAGGATGGGAGGGAGGGAGACGCAAGAGGGAAGAGGTATAGGAACATATGTATATGTATAGCTGATTCACTTTGTTATACAGCAGAAACTAACACTCCATTGTAAAGCAATTATACTCCAATAAAGATGTTAAACAAAACAAAACAAAACAAAACTTATAAGTAAATAAATAAAATAAACTCTAACCAGAATAAAATGTTAGGTGCATATATATGAATAAAATCATTTAAAAAAAAAAGAAAGAAAGAAAAGAGGATCAGGGCTTCCCTGGTGGCTCAGTGGTTAAGAATCCTCCTGCCAATACAGGGGACACAGGTTCGAGCCCTGGTCTGGGAAGATCCCACATGCCGTGGAGCAACTAAGCCCGTGTGCCACAACTACTGAGCCTGTGCTCAACAGCCTGCAAGTCAGAACTACTGAAGTCTGTGTACCTAGAGCCCATGCTCTGTAACAAGAGAAGCCACCGCAGTGAGAAGCCTGCGCACCGCAGTGAAGAGTAGCGCCCACTCGCCGCAACTAGAGAAAGCCCGCGCGCAGCAACAAAGACCCGATGCAGCCAAAAATAAATAAATTAAATAAATAAATTTAAAAAACAAAAAAGAAAAGAGGATCAGAACCAGTTTGCATTCGTTTGGAATAGACAATATTTATTTAGAATTTTGCCCCAGAGATAGGTTAATTCTCCACCCTCTGTTATGTGTGGTTCAGATACAGAGCTGGACCATCTAAACGTCCCAGAGAACATCACATTGATCCATTACATCAGTGATAGTGTGCTGATTAGGCAAATGAGCATGATGTGGCTAGGGTGCTGGCAGCCTTGGTAGGAGACATGTACACCTGAGGATGGGAGACAAACCTATGAAGATTCAGGGATCTGAACCTCAGTGAGGTTTTTAAGGGTTCAGTAGTCAAGGGTATTCTGGGAAAACCTCTCCAAAGTAAAATACAAAATACTGCATCTTGCATCTCGTACTCTAAAGAAGGAACCACGATGCCTGATGGGCTTCTTCATGTACTGGGGGCAACATATTCCATATCTAAGAATGCTATTGCAGCCCAAATCCCAGGTGACATGGAAGGCGCTATCTTTGAGTGAGGCCTAGAGCAAGAAAGGGCTCTATAGCAAGTACAGGGTGTAAGCAGCCCCGTTACTTGACCATACTCCCTGGCAGAGCCTATAATGTTGGAGGTGGGAAATGATACAGTGTGGAATTTATAGCAAGCCCCTGTAAGAGAATCACAGCACAGACTCTAAGATTTCTAGAGCTGGGCCATGCCATCTGCAGCAGAGAGTTTTACATCTTTTCAGAAATAGCTCACTGGTATGTTACCAGGCCCTGGTAGAGATGGAACAGTTGGCCATGGGGTAACATGTGAGCATACATTTAGAATTGTCTATTATAAACTGGGTTCTATTTGGTCTACCGAGTTATAAAGTTGGACAGACCCAAGAGCAATCCATCATAAAATGGAAATGGTACATCGAGGATTGAGCCCGAGCAGGACCAGAGGGTGTGAGCAAACTGCATTGGCAGGTATCCCAGACACCCATGTCATCCGCTACGGGTGCACCAGCTGCCTTCACGCTCTGTAGGTTCCCAGCCCGCTGAAGGGGGACGAAAAATTCAAAGCTAGGGTTAGCTTATGGATAGGTTGGCTCTGTATGTGGGTGCAAGATAAAAATGGACAGTGGCTCATAAACTTCCCAGTGGGTAGAGCTTCAAGCATTGCAAGGTCATTCACTTTGTATGGAAGGAGAGGTAACTGCTTGAGATGTGAATACATATACTTTCCTGTGCAGTGACTCTGAAAGGGAAAGCACTGGAGGATTTTGACAAAGGTCAGAAGCAGAGGCATGTAGATGGATATATGAAAGTGGGCATGAAGCATGAAGGTTCTGTGTTACATATTAATGCCCACCCAAAAGTATTAAGCACTGAAGAGGCACTAAAAAACCAAGTAGGCAGAATGGACTTGGCCAGTTGACATTAGCCATTCTTTGCCCTCAACCACCCCAGAATGGACACGATGGACAAGTGAAAGGTGTTGGAGATAGAGACTATGGGCCCAACAGTACGGACTCCCATTTGCCAAAGCTGCTCTAGTTCCTGCTGCTTCTAAATGTCCAGTGTACCAAAAACAGAGACTGAGCATCCAATGTGGCAGTATTCCCGGAAGAGTCCAACCAGCCACTCGGCAAGTTGACTGCAGTGGGCCCCCTCCATCCAGCCTGCACAGGAATGTATACCTATTTGGGGTATGAATTTGCCTTCCCTGCCCACAGAGCCTCAGTCAGCACTGCTCTCTGGAAACTTACAGAATGCCTGATTCATGAGCACAAAATCCCACGCAATATAGCATCCGATCACGAAACCCACTTTGCAGCAGAGGAGGCGCAGAAATTACCCCTTAGCTATAGAATCCACTGGTTATATTACATACTTCAATATATAGAATTAGCTAAACTGGTAGACAGAAGGCACAGCTAAAGCACCAGCTTGTAAGCAAGACTCTGCAGGGATAAGTTGCCATCCTACAGAGTGCAATGTATACACCAAACCAGAGACATTTATTTGATATTATGTCACTTATAGGAAGAATACACGGGTACAAGAATGAAGGGGTGGCAACAAGAGAAGGCCCATTTAACATCACTCCTAGTGACCCATTGGGGAATTTTGTGCTTCCCATCCTCACAACTTTGGGCTCTGTAGGGTTAGAGGTCCAGGTCCCCAAAGGGAGTGCGCTAGGTGACATAATGGTATGATTGAACTATAATCTATGAATGCCACACAGGCACTTTAGACTCCTGTGTCCGGGACCAACAGGAGAGAAGAATTGCCATCATTCCAGCCGGAACCAATGACCCTGAGCAGTGGGAGGAGCTAAGGCTGATATTGCACTGGGAGGGCAAGGGGGAGGGAGAAAGGTGCACAACCAGGTGATCTACTTGGTGCCTCTGTGGATTCGTTTTCTCAGTTATTTTTAGTTTAGTTTAGTTTTTTTTTTTTTTTTTGCGGTACGCGGGCCTCTCACTGTTGTGGCCCCTCCCGTTGCGGAGCACAGGCTCCGGATGCTCAGGCTCAGCGGCCATGGCTCATGGCCCCAGCCGCTCCGCGGCATGTGGGATCCTCCCGGACCTGGGCACGAACCCATGTCCCCTGCATTGGCAGGCGGACCCCCAACCACTGCACCACCAGGGAAGCCCTCGTTTTCTCAGTTATAACTGTGGATGGACTTACACAACATCCTCACTCTGAGAAGGGTCCGATTCCAAAGGCTTGGGCCCCCTAAGAATGAAGGTCTGAGTTGCACTACCAGATAAGGGAGCCATCAACTCCTGCAAAGGTGATAGAGTAGGATGTGGAGTCTTCAGAGTGGATAGTTGAGGAGAGAGAAGATAAATGCCAGTTATGGCCTCAAGACCAACTGCAGCATGGGGGCTGTGGTTTGGGTCACTAAACTGCCTCTTCTAAGTTTCCCCTCAAGAGGAGAGGTCCACAGGAACTTGGGAAGAACTGTACCCTGAAAATGGATAGAGAAGTCTGCCCATGTGATGCAGTCTGTATAGACCAGGGTGAAAACCATGTGGGTTCACTGCTTAGGGCTCCCTTCAACAGAGAATCTCCTGTGAGGAGGGCAGGGAGCTAACAGCCGCAGCTGCTGCCTCTGTGAAATTCACTGCTGAAGGCCATGCTCTCCTCAACCTGCCAGTGACTGCACTCAGCAGGGTGCTAAAGCTGGGCCCTTCCTGCCCATGTGGGCCACCTGTCAGTCAAGGATTGCCTTGAAGTTCCCCATCAGCTGGGTCAGGACTTTCTCAGGGTTGCACTACAGTCTGAAGCTCTTCACACCCAATCCTCCTTCCTTCTTTCCTCCATTCACAGGTGTCATATCTGCATTGCCATCCTGCCTGCTTTTCTTCCTTCTCCCCTCCGTTCTTTACAGGCTTTTCCTGCAATACATCTCTTGCTCCTCTAATTCCATCTTGGCATCTGCTTCCTGGTGGATCTGAACTGACCCACAAATCACACTTCTAAATAGTTCTTTTCCAAGTAACCAACTGTTTTTCTGGGTTTTTTTGCTTGATGAAGAGTTTAAACCTGAAGGTTAAACAGACACCTACCCTATCAATACAGGTATCTCTCTTGGCCAATTTACTGTCATTTAACTCTGCAGAGGAGTTACAGGTTATGTCAGTGTCTTCTAGAACTTGTACTAGGGAAACAGAGGTCTATTTTGTCTATTTACAGGAGGGCAAGTTCACCTCCAAACTTTCCCTGGATTACTTTTATGGTTGCCTCCCTTTTCCCTGCCATTGGACTCTAGTGGTAAGAATCCTGTTTGTCTCCTTTAAACCACAGAACTGCTAATTCAGATGAAATGACATTTCCAGAAGAACAGGAATTCCTGATTTAAGTGAGGCCCTTTTGAGTTCAGATGGATTTGTGATAAGTAAAAAAGAGCACTCTTGTTCCCAGACCAGCTACACACTGCCGCCCCAAGCTGCGGATTAATGGAACTGGCCCAGTAATAAACTTGGTTGGGATTTTCCTTGGTGAGATTTTGTGGCCACCAGAGAGGTTCCCTTGCAAGTAAATGAGTCTGGGTAGGAAAATACCCATATGTGGGGTTCTTATTGCCTCTCCTACAAAAACAAATCTCCTGGCAGTGATGAAACAGAAAAGACTGACTAAAGATAAACACTTGGATTCTGCACGAAGGCTTTTGGTAATTTTAGGGAAAATGGGCTGGGTCTCTCCCATACCAGCAAATTGCTTTGGAGGCTGTAAAGTTTGGTCTCCGAACTCATTTGGCCAAGCTGCGCAGAAAGTCAAAGGAAGATTCATTAGCAAGGATGAAATGTACCACCACATTATGTCTGTCTTTTCAACCAAACAGACTGAGACTTATTTCTTGTGACGTTCAAACACTAACACAAAATGTTTTGAAACCTCTGTGACATTTTTTGGTGAGTAGAGTGTCTAAGGGAGTTTATGTGGAAGAATCAATATAACTATTGCTCCAGAGTTGTCAGGGAATACACCCAAAGGGCCCCTCTCTATTAGTGACTAATTTTATTCTAAGAATGGGATCCATCACTTCTAATTTAAGACCTTAACTTGTGATGTAAAGTAATGAAGCATCAGCTCTTGGACACTTCAATATAACCTATCTCCAGGGCAGATAGAAGAGATAGATTTCTCACCTGAGACGTATTTAAATCAGAATCAGACAAAGAACTTTGTCATTCCTCGTTGAAAGGAACAAGTTGCCATACTTAATTGAATAAGGCAGTCTTTTTTTTTTTTTTTTAAATATTTATTTATTTGGCTAAGCAGGGTGTTGGTTGCCCTGTGCAGGATCTTCATTGAGGCATGAGGGCCTTTTAGTTGCGGCACAAGGAATCTGTAGTTGTGCCATGTGAACTCTTAATTGTGGCATATGGGATCTAGTTCCCTGACCAGGGGTTGAACCCGGGACCCCTGCATTGGGAGCTCGGAGTCTTAGCTACTGGCCCACCAGGGAAGTCCCAAGTCTTTTAACAATTGCAAGAGAAAACTAAAACTGAAGTTTTTTCCCTTGAAAGCCATAACAAGTTTTATTTTTACAGATACTGATACAATGTCTACTAGCCAGGCTGAATTATATTATCATCTCTAACCTGGAGCTCCTGGCTGTACAATCAATACCAGAAAGAGCCTTGATGGCGGGTGGGAGGAAATTCACAGAATAAACAATAAAATGTCTCTTGCCTGAAATCTTTGCCTCCAAAATGGGAGATGATGATTCAGTAGAACTACAATGTGCAGCCACTAGGTTGGTACCCATGTAGTCCTAAAGTTGTTTGGCTGTAAGGGCATCATGTGATACCTCTAAGTATTTTGTTGGTGATTTGTTTCTAAAAGGTAAAGAGCTAAGAGATTTTTGTTCCTGCTAAGAAATGCCAAGCATATGAACACAGGCAGCTATTCCATCTCTGAGTTTCTCTGCCTGGGCCTTCTTTCTGAGAGCTTCCTGCCTTCCCTTGAGAATCATGCTCATTGTACTTATTCTTGACCTTGCTCTGCCTCCTACCCACCATTAAAGGTGATTAGTCCAGATGGACACCTGATTCAAGCTAAACCAATCAGACACCTTTCCCTGGGAATTTGGACTTGAGGCAAAAGTCCATTTCTCTTTCAAGAGAAACTGTATAATATGTGAAATTGTGAGGTGTAGACAACCACGTGTCATGTGGATTGAAGAGCAGAAAAAGCTGGGTGCAGAAAGAAGAGTGAAGAAGATATGCAGAGAGAAGTGGGGTGGGGAGACAGAGAGAGAGAGAGAGAGAGAGAGAGAGAGAGATGTGGACTTTTTCAGGTTCTATGCAGTATCCTTTTAATTGCTCACTTTTGCTTAAGTGAACAAAACCTTTTACCTGCAGCCAAGAGGAGTCTTAACTTTTCCTCCCACTCCTGGCACGTGTATGATATAGAAAATATGAATTTGTCCAACAAGGTAATCCTGGACTCACAGGAAACACTTTGATCCTGTAGGAGCCTCTTCTTGCTGCAGGAAGAAATCTGCCTGTTTTCTGAGCTCTTTCCCCACACCAGCCCTTGAAGGGTCTAGAAAGACTCAATCTGAGGGTCAGGACAGACTGAGGTTTGGGGGCCCCCAAGGATTTGGGGCTGTTAGAGCCCCTAGTTCAATGGCTAGGCTAGAGTGCCTAGTCATCGTTTGTGATATACTTTTTCTGTAACAAAATGCATACTGAGTTCCAAATGACCAATTTAGAAAACGACTTAAGGACTACAATCCTTTAAAAAAAAAAAGCAGGGACTGCCTGCTCCATATTAATTAGTAGTGACGATTTACAACACAGAAGGGGTTCTTTAATACACACAAGCACTCCATTAATCAGGACCTGATTGCACTTTAAGTTCCCTCCAACACATTTGACTTTTCATTTATTTAATGAGAGGGAAGAGACAACTAAACTTCAATCTTCTGTGCATTGAATGGCCATTAGATGACAAAGCATTTGTGAAATGATACTGTAAGTCAGTGGAGGAGAAAAAACTTTAAAAATATCCTCTCTCTCTCTCTCTTTTTTTTTTTTTTTGAGGAACAGACAGAATTCTGTAATGCTCACAAAGGAAGAAGCAATTAAGACTCTGATTCAGTTAAGAAGATATAAGAGAAATATAATTTGAAAGCCTGGAGGCACTAGACAGTTTGAGTTCTGGCTCTTTTTTTTTTTTTTTTTTTCAATTTGAAAGCAGTCACTGTTTATTAACTGGCCAGATTACAGAAGTAATCATGGTAGATACCTTAGTTCATCCTTCTAATAAGCCTGTTGATCTGGTCTTCCCTGTTGCCAGCATCTCCACCTTCAACAAAATGGGTGGTCATTTTCTTCATTCCACCTCGTGAAGACAATTTGAAGGGCCACAGGAAGTCGTTTGCTTCTTTGAACGCAAACGCTTTCCAACAGTATAGATCTCATGAATCAGATCCTCCATGCAGATAATACCGTATTTACCAAGAGATGGAGCAATCAACACGTTATCTGTCAGGGCAGTTCGCTTCTTGTTGATTTTGCCGTAACCGCGCTTGTAGATCAATTCATTTACTGACTTCAGGTTGGGTACCTCCATGCAATGTATGGTTCCACAATTCTCAGCATGTTAATTGAAGCCTTGTTGAGCTTCACAATAGTGCCATTGAAAATCTGATGGAGTCGGAGAAGCTGCAACACTTTTCGAACCTTTGGGCTCACACCATTGATACCTCTGATCCTGATGACAAACGTCAATTTGGGTTCCGTGGCTACGCAGAAGTTGCCGGCTTTTCCTGCCGTCCTAGCCATGCGAATTTCAGTTCTATACATCTGCCTGTATTCCTTGTGATCGTGCTTAGCTTTTTCATAGATAAGCTTCCTCCTTGCCTTTCGAAGCATCTTTTGGGCAAATTTCTTTCTCAGGCGCTTGATCTTAAGCTCTGAGAAATTCTTTCGCTTTTTCTTAAGGGTTTCTGACACAGCAGGAACCTTCTTTTTCTTCTCTTCCGCACCCTCCATGGTTCCAGCCGGAAAGAGCTGCGTTCTGGCTCTTTTGTTACAACTCAATGACCTTCGGCAAGACACAAATTTATCTGAACCTTTGTTTTCTTATCTGTAAAATAGGTGTTCCAGTAAGGCTTGCCTGCCAATTCTTAGAGAGTTACTGTGAGATTCATGTGTGACTGTACATGTGAAATTGTTTTGTAGTCTGTAAAGTATTATACAAATATTATTCACTCTTATTGTGACAATTGAAATACTAATAACTTTTAATTATTTTGACTAGGGGGAAATGTCTACAGTCATATGGTCAAATTAGGAGTTACTGTATGGCAGACACTACATGAGAATAAATTCACCCTCTGATCCAAGATTATATGCAAATATATATTTTTATTTAATTAATTAATTTATTTTTATAAGCCAATCTTTTTATTTATTTAGTTTTTTGCTGAGTTGGGTCTTTGTTGCTACATGCGGGCTTGCGATGAGGGGGGCTACTCTTCGTTGTGGTGTGCGGGCTTCTCATTGCGGTGGCTTCTCTTGCGGAGCTCGGGCTCTAGGCGCGCGGGCTTCAGTAGCTGTGGCACGTGGGCTCAGTAGTTGTGGCGCACGGGCTTAGTTGCTCTGCGGCACAAGGGATCTTCCCAGGCTTGAACCCACGATCCCTGCATTAGCAGGCGGATTCTTAACCACTGTGCCACCAGGGAAGCCCTCAAATATATATTTGTAAAGGAAACTTTTGTTGTTTTTAAGCATGTGTGAGTTGAACTCATGCCTGTAGGGTTAGCTCTCTCGTGGAGCAGCATTTGCCTCCTGGGCCCTCCCTCCACCCTGTCTTGGTTTGGCTGGTCCTCTCCTTGTCTCCTTGGCTCCAAACCACGGTTGACTTTTCTTTACCAGGCACGAAAAGTGACCTCACTTGAGTCTGGACAGTTCTGAGACAGAGAGATAACAGTAGAGCTTGTATATGCTTGGCTTCTGTCAACATGACAAATAAGACAGGGGAAGAGAGGTGGCTTGAACAGCTGGTGTAACCAGATCTGGGACTTATTTGGGTCGAGGGAGGAGTTGAATGACATCGTCAACCAATGAATGTCCTATCAGGTGGTAAACTCTTCCAAGCTCGGCTTGAAAGACCACTTTTGGTCCTGCACATAGTGGGGACCCCAATTTTTTTTCTTTAAAAAAAATTAAAAATTTTTTTCCAAATTTATATACGTATATGTATAATACACATATATATATTTCTTGAATATATGACTAATACTGAGCACCTTGAAATTTTCCCCCAAACACTGGTAATTAGTTCTTTCATCACACCCAAAATAATATTAATAATATGGTCTAGGCTTCTGAGGGTGATGATTCAACTTCTCTATCATGTGACACATTTATAGATCTACACAGACCTAAGTACATAAAGAGAGACATTTATCTATGTATTTTATTTTTATATAGACATTTTATTTTTTGGTATTACTTTAGCATCGTATTTTTTATTCATTTCCCACCTGCCTCAATGTTTTTGAACAAAGTTGTAATTATGGTATTCATTAATACTTGCTTCTGGATTTTTTTCATCAAAAATTATTAAAAAAGACATTTTCACATTGATATATTATCTTCATAAGTACTACTTCAGATAGCTACCAAAAATTCACTGGATATATGGAGCCGTCACATATACTTAACCAATCTCATGTTAAGTGTTTAAGAAACTTCTAATTTTCCCCTACTATAGATTATGCTGCAACTGGCAACTTTCCAATACAGCTGCTAGTTAACCTCCAAACCATGCTTTACGTTGTTAAGCATTTTCTTTTTCTTTCCTTTTTTTTGGGGGGGGGCAGAAGGGCGTGCTACACGGCTTGCAGGATCTTAGTTCCCCAACCAGAGACTGAACCCACATGTTGGCAGTGAAGTGGAGCCCTAACCACTGGACATCCAGGGAATTCCCGTGTTAAGCATTTCCAAAAGCGTATTTTTCTTTTCTAAAAATATATTAATTAATTAATTAATTAATTAATTTTTCCATTTAAAATTATTTTCTCCAATCCCCCCCAAAAATACATATGTATAGTAAAAATACTAAAGGATAAACAACTCGTGCACAGTACCCAAGTACAGACTGAATCTCAGAAATTCCTTCTTCCTCTTGTCCAACTGCATTGCTGAAGTAACAGATAACATTAGGCAGACCACAGTCCCATCCATCATCACTGTCATCATCACCTTTATCAAAATTATCTTCCTTACGATCATACCAGTGATGCATTTTTTAGGAACACCAAAGTGAAGCCTGACAGTGAGACCCGCATGTGAGGAGAGTCAATGCAGAACTGGGTGGCGGCAGCCATCATTGTAAGTATTTGTAAACTTGCCATGTGCTGGACACTGTGGTAGACACTTGAGATGTGGTAAATTATGAATACACACATACCATGTCAAGGAACTGGTCAACTCTTAGCCTCCTGTTGAAATAATCTTCTTCAACAGTTTTCTGGACTCTTGATTATTCAAACCCTTATCTATTCAAAGTCCTTGTCTGTTTTGCTCCCCTTCAGTTGCTAATGGTGATTCTGCTCTGGGAATTTTCTCCATACTGGTTCAGCAAGTCCAGGCAGGTTCTGCCCCAAGGGCTCCTGGGCTAGAGTCTTTTAACAACTCACTCACCCCACCAAGTTTCTGACCATTCACCTGAGCTGGAATCATCCACTCAGACCAAGTCAGTGATTCAGAGCTGAGAAAAGCGGCCTGTGGCTTTCCTCAGGCAGAATGGCAGGCAACGGCCACTGGGCTAGGCTAGTGTACTGGACACTCCTGTGTGGAGAACACCTTGTTAGGCACGGGGAAGAGAAAAAGGAAAATGAAGTCCTCTTAGACTTGTCCTCTAAGAGCTTGCAGTCCTTTTCAGGAGCTGAGTCTATATGTAGTGCCAGAATTACAGTGAATGGTGAGAGGGTGCCTTACAAACTGCTAAGAGGACACCAGTGGGTGCTGGAAGAGGAACAGGCAAAGTCATGTAAGGATCAGCATTCCCTCAGCAAGGAATTATGGCCTTCAGAGAAGCAATTCCATAAGGAAATGCAAGATGTGTCTAGCCCTGCAGCTATTTACAATCCAGTTGGCGAGGCAAGAGATACTGAGGTAAAAGTCGAAACAGAATATAAAGCAGTGTTACCTGTGATTACGTGTCAAGGGAGTGAAAAAGACAAGAACAGCCTGAATTTAAGGGAAAGGAGGGATGGATGAAGGTTTGACCATGGAGTATGGAGGGCAGTTTTGAGCAGGGTTCAAACAAAGAGATAGGTGTAGTGAAGGATTAGGCCAAATGTGCTTGGGTCAGAGCCTAGCTGGAGAGGATGAGGGACACATCTGTGTAAAAATTAAGGTCAGAATGCTGTGAAGATGGCAGTGTGTTGGGAGTCCTTGGGTGCTGGATTAATAGCTCTGACTTTTTTTTTTGTGGGTTGTTGTTCAAAGCTTGTGAGCCAGGGAATGACATGAAAATGGGAGGCCAGAAATGAGGGACTGGAGGGAGAGAAACCAATCAGGAGGCCACTGCAGGCTTTGAAGATAAGGTCCTGTTGTGGGAGTGGGAAAGGAAGGATGGGCTTGAGGGACATCAGAAGGAAGAATTGACAGTCCTTGCCGTTGATTGGATATGGACAGAGAGGGAGGAGAGAAAGTCTTTGCAAGTAGAGAGATTTACATATCGGCAGGAGTGTACTCTCAATTGATTATCTTATAAAAATTGTGGAGTTTCTTCTCTATGAGATAGGTAGGCAGTAGGTATCTCACTGATTAAAAATGACAAAATCAGAGAGCAACTCCTGGCTCAAAGGAGGGGAGAGTAGAAAAAAGCACTCCGATCTAGGATTACAAACCCTGGGCTATGTCCCAGCACTTTTCTTCCCCCCAAGAATTCATTTCACGTATTTGGACAAAATACAGGCATACCTCGGAGATATTGCCAGTTTAGTTCCAGTCGCTCGAATCTTTTTGGCTTCCCCGTGCATATAAAAGTTACGTTTACACTGTACTGTAGTTTGTTAAATGTGCAATCGCATTACGTTTAAAAAAAAAAAGACAATGTATATACCTTAATTAAAAAATACTTTATTGCTAAAAAATGCTAACCATCACCTGAGCCTTCAGTGAGTTGTAAACTTTTTGCAATAGTAACATCAAAGATCCCTAATCACAGATCACCTTTAGCAAATACAGTAAGAAAAAAGTCTGAAATATTGTGAGAATTACCAAACTATGATGGAGACACGATCTGAGCAAATGCTGTTGGGAAAATGGAGCCGGTAGTGTTGCGTGATGCAGGGTTGCCACAAACCTTCAATTTGTAAAAAAAACCCGCAGTATCTGTGAAGTGCTACAAAGTGAGATCTTCCTGTACTTTAAAACTCACTGGGCCAGTCTCCTTACCTGTAAAATATTTGTCTACTATCTATTTTATGGGTCTCAGCCCAAATCACAGCCATTATTTATTAAATACTTCAGCATGTAACAGAATTTGTGTTAAGAACTTTATTTGTAATTTCTTATTTAATCTTTAGAATGCCCATTCTGCATTTAAAAAAAAATTTGAAAATTTAGTAGCTTAAAACAATATTCATTTTATTTGTTCTACAATCTGGGCTGGGCTGGGCTGGGCTCTGGTTCTACTGGCCTTGATGCTAGTCACTGATGCCCTTGCAGTCAGCTGTTGGGCCGGCTGGGGGCTGGGCTCAGCTCCGGTGCTGGATGGCTGGAGTTCTCCCTGTCTCCACCTATCTCAGGGCCTCTTCCTCTGCACGTGGTTTCCCCAGCACGGCTCAGATCTCCCAAAATTACAGAAGCAGAAACTTCCACACCTCCCTTGGGGTTAAAAGAGGGAACAAACACAGATGCAGGGCTGCATTTTCCAGGCGAAGGCAAGTCACTGGCCCAGTCCAGATTTAAGTGGGAGGGACTCCATAAGGGTGTGACCAAAAGAAGGGTGGTCCATTGAAGGCCTGCAGTGTCACAGACTACCACACTATTATCTCCAATTTGTAAATGAATAATCTATGATTTAAGGGAGGTTAAATTACTTGCCCAATGTAGAGAGTAGAGCTAGGCATTTCAAAGCTTGTGTTCTAAATCAGTGGGAACAGATAAAATTTGTATATAGTCGTTCCTCAGTATCAGCAGGGGGTTGATTCTAGGACACCCCGCGCCCCCCAACCAAAATCTGAGGATGGTCAAGTCCCTTATATAAAATGGCGTAGTATTTAAATATAACCTACACACATCCTCCCATATACTTTAAATCAGCTCTACGTTTCTTATAATAACTAATACAATTAAATGCTATGTAAATAGTTGTCAGTGTGCCACAAATTCAAGTTTTGCTTTTTGGAACTTTCTGGATTTTTTTTTTTTTAAATCCACAGTGGATGTGGAACCCAAGGATACAAAGGGCCGACTGTAATTTGTTTTAATCTAAAATCCTGTGAGGTGGGTACGGTTATTGTTTCTAATTTACAAAGGAGAAAACTCAGGAATAGAGAGTTTCAGTATCTTGCCTCAGGTATTTTCCTCCAGAGATTCATTATACACTTACCTGTTACACCATACTGCCTCTTATGGGCAGTACCTGATATATACAAGGCACCTATAAATGTTATTTAATCTGAAACTACTGTTTGAGGCACTGAAGCAAATCTCTTTGGCCATCCACTATCATATCTTATAGACTGTTTGGGAACTGGGAGTTTTCCCTTTGAGCTATCACGTGATCAGAGCAGTTTCCATTTCAGGCATCTACTTTGTCCTCCACTATCTATGTCTTGAAGTTTGGCAAGGAATGACGGCATCCTTGCCCACCCAACCTCAATCCTGATTCTCCCTAACTGATCAATCTCATGGCTCCCTCAGCATCTTCCTCTGTGCAGCAGCCAGGAACTCTTTACAAAGCAAGACCTTCCTTCTTGGGTGAGGACCTTCCTGGAGTTGGGCTGGCCTCAAGGTTGCATCTGTTCATCAAGTGGCTTCTGAATTAGTAACCTTTCGGTCCCAGTCACTTCCTCTAGTTCCAGAGCTAATTTTCCCATTGTTGCAACTGTGGTGGCTTCTGACGATAGCTTGTAAAGATGCTATTTCCCATGGAGTGACCTGTAGCAGCTTCCCCTTCCCTCTGCTGGTCCTATGGGCAGAGGACCTGCTGATGGGAAATAGTTCCAGAGTCTCCTGAAGGAGCCATGCTCTGCTCACCTTTGACAGTGATCCACATGACTGTCTTTCTCTCTCAGGCAGTCTTGATTTTTCCATCTGTGGGGAGTTTGGAATCAGAGCACACCCTCAAACACAGATAATGGGGGGCGGGCTCACTTAGGTGGCCTCTGCTCTATTTTGGGCACTGACAGGGAGAAGCCATTCAGGGAATGTGCCCCAAATACTCTTACCTTTTCCAAAGCAAAACTATGGGGTGTGGGGCTTCCCTGGTGGCGCAGTGGTTGAGAGTCCGCCTGCTGATGCAGGGGACACGGGTTCGTGCCCCCGTCCTGGAGGATCCCACATGCTGCGGAGCGGCTGGGCCCGTGAGCCATGGCCGCTGAGCCTGCGCGTCTGGAGCCTGTGCTCTGCAATGGGAGAGGCCACAACAGTGAGAGGCCCGCGTACCGCAAAAAAAATAATAAAAATAAATAAAATTTAAAAAACAAAAAACCAAAAAAAAACTATGGGGTGGCCTTGTCTTTCCCATAAACTTTCCTCCTTCAAAACAACTCCAGATTTTAATTTTGACTTTGTTCCACCCTTATAAAACTGTGAAGGCACAATACTTGCACTTGATACAATTCTATTTTATTTAACAAAGAGGTATGTAGGCAGGTATGTCTTCAAAGTGCTTTACATATATCGCTTCATATGACTTATTTCATAAACTTACGTTTGAATCAAATGGGGTCGGGTAGGGACTTTCTGAAGCCTGACTTACCTCGCAGCCACTCTCCCCTTCTCCCCAATGGAGAAGGGACAAGGAAAGAAGGAATTGAGCTGCTCCGGAGGACCAGGCCGCCTACTACTTCCCGCAGCTGTCTTGCCAGTCTAGATCTAGCAGGGGGTCTCCACCCCTCGCCTAGATCCAGTCGGTGGGAGGGTGGGTGGTTTTTTCCGGGTCACTGGCGCACCCTCTCTGCTCCCAGCCACCTGTTCCGGTTCCATCCCGGCTCCAGGCTCTCTGGAGGGCGTCAGGGACATTCCAATCCTCCCACTACCCGCGCGGATGTCGCGGGAGAGGGGGGCACGATCGCTGTCCCTTTCCAGCGCCCAAGCTTTGACCAGGTTTCTTCTCAACCCCTAGTGACTTGAGTCACCCTGGAGAGGAAAACAAGGATTGATAAATGGTTTGAAGGTTGTTTACAGTGAACCAGCTGGCGAAGCCGCATCCCTAGCGACAGAGGCACTTTCTGGGCACCGTCTGCGCACGAGCAGACAATTGAAAGCCAAACAGCCGAGATGCCTCCTCGCCAGACCAAATATGGTCACAAGCGCTAAGTAGCCTCCCGTGGAAAGGCTGGCCTTGCTGGTGTCTCCCCGCGCCGGAGCGCACCCGGGCCCGCCCTCAGGCAGAATCACGGATCAGTGCAGCGCTCCGGCGCTCCCGGCCTCGGCACCCGGCACTAAGGGAGGGCGCGGCGCCCAGGACCGGCCCTTACTCGGTCTGGGCCCCTCACCCGCGTGCCCTCCGCCGCCCCCAGCCTTGGTTTCGGTCCACAAGTCCTTGATTAAACAGGCTCGGGCCACTTTCCCTTTGATCCCGCCCCAAGTCCGTGGTAAACTCAAAGGAATGCAGATCCAGGGCTCCGCGGGAGAGGTCCGCGCGACCAGGAGGAGTGGGTGGAGGGCACCCGTCTCCTCTTACCCTGCAAAGTACCCAGCACGCCCAGGGTTTTCTGGAGCCGGGGGTGGGAGGAGGAGGAAGAGAAAGGGGAGAGACGAGCGGGGGCAGGCAGGCTGGGGACTTGGAGGTCATGCATAATTCAACAGCTCAACTTTCGGCCCCGCCTCTTTCCTGGGAGTGGGAGTTTGCTCCAAACTTTGTTTATGGGACAGTCCGGGAGCCGCGGCGGCCGCGCTGTCTGCTTCTCCTCAGCCTCCTCGCGGAGCGCGAGCGCCTGAAGCCAGTTCGGGGGATGTGAGAGCAGAAGGCCCTCGGCTGCCAGGCACCGAGTCGGGTCAGGATTTGCCAGCCGGGCCCCGGCTCCAGCCCTGCAAGCTCGGGACGCACCCTAGCGACCCAGGCCCGACAGCGAGTTCGGGCGGGACGGCGGCCGCCGCACGCCCAGACTCGGCTTCGCTGCGCGCCCAGGTAGTGCCCGCTGGCGCGCGCCCGCTCACCCGGCACCACGCCAGGGCTCCCGGCTCCTCGGGCTTCCGGAGTTGAGATGTCTTGGAGACTTTGGGGGGCTGACTGCCCTGGAAAGTTTCGACCTGTCCTTTGCCACCAGCAGTTCAGCAGCGTCTCCAGTGCAGTTAACTCCCAGCAGCCACCCCATCCCCCCTTTCCTGGTAACTTCTTGGCTTCAAGAAAGTTGCATAATTCTCGAGGCCAGGAGGGACCCCTCCCCCCTCCGGCTGGTCTTAACTGCTGGGTGTCTGGGATCCCGAGGCTGACACCTATCTGTCTCTTTTGCTTTTTCTCTCTATTCTCCCCCCCGTATCACCCTCTCCGACCCTCAATAAAAGGCTCATCTGACCTCCTTTCTCCTTGCAGAAGATGAATCCGGCCTCGGCGCCCCCTCCGCTCCCGCCACCCGGGCAGCAAGTGATTCACGTCACTCAAGACCTAGACACGGACCTCGAAGCCCTCTTCAACTCGGTGATGAACCCCAAGCCCAGCTCGTGGCGGAAGAAGATCCTGCCCGAGTCGTTCTTCAAGGAGCCTGACTCCGGCTCGCACTCGCGCCAGTCGAGCACCGACTCGTCCGGTGGTCACCCTGGGCCCCGACTGGCCGGCGGCGCCCAGCACGTCCGCTCGCACTCGTCGCCCGCGTCTCTGCAGCTGGGCACCGGCGCGGGCGCTGCGGGCAGCCCGGCGCAGCAGCACGCGCACCTCCGACAGCAGTCCTACGACGTGACCGACGAGCTGCCTCTGCCCCCAGGCTGGGAGATGACCTTCACGGCCACTGGCCAGAGGTACTTCCTCAAGTAAGTCAGCCTGGCGCTAGGGGGGACACAGAGTCATGATACCCAGGGTGTGTGCACGCTTGTTCTTGAGTGTGTGTGTGTGTGTGTGTGTGTGTGTGAGAGAGAGAGAGAGAGAGAGAGAGAGAGGGAGAGGGAGAGGTGATGTGTCACCTTCCACGGCTGTTTCCCAGAGATCTGGGAGGCTGGAAGTAGGGAGTGAGTCTCTGGGTGTTGGAATTGTAAGGGATCAGAAACTGAGTCTGGTGAAGTTCTTCCAGGGTTCTGGAAGTCACAAGAGATTCGGGACATGGAAACTCTTAGAGGTACAAGAAAAAAAAACTTTTGGGAGAATTCTCAATGAGACACATAGGTGACTATGCCCTGCAGCTGGAGTACTGATACAGACTCCTGGACCCAAACTCTTACTCCCTTCCCTGCCCACTCTAAGTCAGATAGTCAGAGCCTGGTCCACTGAGATATGACATCAACATAAATGCTAGAGCAGATCTGAGGCTTGGGGAGGAGAGGGACTCTTGGTAGTGTAGGTGGTCTCCAGTCTCTCCATTCTTGGGAAAAGCAGTCTGGAAAAGTGAACACTGCCTGGTAGGCCTTACTGGTGACGTGATGACCACACAGCACCTGTGATGTAATTAGTAACTGCCTGGTGAAGTAGTTGTAGGCTGGACAAATCAATTGTGTGGAAATTGGGTCGGAGTTTTATTATGTCGCCCTTGGTAACCTAAAATACCATCGAATCAGGAGCCTGCTTTGTCATTCTTCCCTTCCCTTTGTTCCAGCTTTTTGATGTAATGAAGTTTACATTTGAGTGGAATTAGACTGTATAGGAAAATATATTCATAGGCATAAAGAAGGTTGTTTCCATTGTGGTACCCTAAAATAATTGTATTCTGGAGGAGAAGCCAAGCTGGAACTTGCAATGTAATTAGTGAGGTCATGGGGGGTCAGGCTATCAATGGCCTGGATTGAAGTCGTGCCAGCTGGACCACTTGGTCCAGGATTGCCTGCCCTGGCGGGCTGTTCACTGCCATGGAGGGAAACTCCTCCTCTAAGAACTTGCCTTGGAATTTATGTTAAAGCCCATATTTCTTTGATTGAGTAGCTTTAGTTTAGACGTTAAGATGTTATGTGCTATTTTAAAAAGATAATCAACCCTTTCTTTGGCACTAATATTTGATACTTTGCTGTGAGAGGACCCTAATAACAAATACACAAGGATGGATGAGGCTTATAATAGCCAACCCTTTGACTCATACTGGTGGCCAATTATTCCTTTCCCATCCCAAAGCTGTTGATGTCTTGTGCAAGGAGGAGTGCTTTATTTTTTTGCTGGGGTTGATGCATTGCTGAGAAGCCCTTGTCCTAAAACAGACTTGATGGCCATTTTAGTCCACAACTGGTCTTCTCCTGGGTTTTGAGTGACAGTGTGGACACGTACTCAGTGCTTTGATTTCTTTTTTTTTTTAAATTATTTATTTTTGGCTGCGTTGGGTCTTCGTTGCTGCGCACAGGCTTTTCTCTAGTTGCAGCGAGATGGGTCTACGCTTCGTTGTGGTGCGCGGGCTTCTCGTTGCAGTGGCTTGACTTTGTTGCGGGAGCACGGGCTCTGGGTGCGCGGGCTTCAGTAGTTGTAGCACATAGGCTCAGTAGTTGTGGCTCACGGGCTTAGTTGCTCCGCGGCATGTGGGATCTTCCCAGACCAGGGACGGAACCTGTGTCCCCTGCATCGACAGGAGGATTCTTAACCACTGCGCCACCAGGGAAGTCCAGTGCGGAAGTCCAGTGCTTTAATTTCTAAATAGTTGATGGAATTCAAGTATGTGATGTAATAGCATGACATTTTTCTAAGTGTGATGATATTGTTCCAAAGGATGGCATTAGTTTGTGTACTATATAAAGATCCAAAGTAGCATCTTGTATTGCTTTACTTAGGTAAATGCAGTTTTGAATATCTTACTGTGACTTTTATAGAAATGGACTTAGTAGTACCTACAAGTAGAAAAAGACCCAATAATTTCTAATAATTTTGGAGGCTATTTTTGGTCCCAAATGATTTTTGAACTGTGGTTATAAATATACACACACAAATATGTATATGATTGGTATAGCTGGTTGTTAAAAATATGAAATAAGGGCTGGGCTTGCCTAATATCTGAGGAAAGCTAGGGGGAAAAGATCCCTAAACAGAAATAAAACAAAAGAGTTCCCTTTTATACAGGCTTTGAATGATTGGAGTAGCTCTAAAATATGTTTGTGAAACTAGGTTAAAAATGGAAGTAGGCCTTGGGTTTAGAGAAAGTTGATCTGCTCCGTTTGCCTCATCCCCCCAAATAACAGTCACTCCTCAGTCCAAAGCTGGGTGCATCTTCATTTCCCTTTGGATAGTCAATAAAGACAACAACTGGAAAAACGTGTAAGCAGGAGGCCTGTAGGCTTGATCTGATGCTATCCCTGGAAATTTTTTGGCCAAGTAGCTAAGGGAATTTAAGAAATTAAGTCACTGTGACTTTTGTTTTTTGAGATAAGCAATATGCCAGGAGTTCTCTGAATTTCTTTTGGAGCTTTGTTTAAAGTTGGAATAAGATAAATGTTATATGCCACACTTTGTTCCACAGCCTCAAAAAGCAATGTATTTTGGTGGATTTAAGTAGAAGCTTGGAAAATGGTGGCAACTAACCCTGAATTAATTTTCATAAAATCTACCCATGACTTTGCCCCAACATCTGTGAAATGGGGCTAGCAGTAGGATCCTAGTCTTGATTTTGTCAGGAGTTGAGGGCTTTATAAATCAGAAATCAAAGTATTTTATAATTGACAAGGTCATTTTCTTGGGGGGAAGGTTAGAAAACTGAGGCCAGGGAAGGGTATTCACGTGACTTGGGGAATGCCATTTGTGGTTATTTAATGGTGGACCCTGGACTGGCCCTCTAATCTGTTGTCATCTACTTAGGGAGCAGTTTTCCGTTTTCCCCACTCCCACCTTTATCCTCATGTCACTTCCCCAGCTGAACAATGAGCTTTATGGGATACAAAGCCTGGACATCTAAGAAGCTTTAAAAAACCTTTTTGTTATTTTCTCAGGCAAGATAGTTCCTAGGTATATGGTGTAATCACTTTCTGGTACCTGTTACAGGGCACCTTTTCTAAACATTCACACCTTCCCTGTGGTGTTAGGGTAGCATTTAACAATGGGGAGGATAGAATGTTAAAACGCATGGCCTCTGACGACTGCATTGTTCCTGCTGTTCTCTACAGCTCATAAATCAGGCTGGGGTGTGTAGGTGTTGGGCTCTTAGCAACTGGCATGCTGACTTTGAACACTGATCACATTAAAATTAAAAAAAAATTTCTGGTTATAAATGGAATACATGTTTGGTGTACATAGACCAGAAAATAGAGAATTATAAAGAAGAAAGTGATCTGGATTCAGTAGAACTTTCCATTCTTGTAGAAAATTTTTATTTGAATAACATATTCTGTAAGAAAAATTATCCCCACTCTTAAATATAATTCCAACTATAACATTTGCTGGCACTCTCAATTTTTAGTAATAATTTTAGTGTTTTGCCTTTTCTGAAATGTGTGGTAGAAAATTATTTTTGTCAAAGTGATCTGTGCAGGTGGTACCAAACCCAATAGTATAAAAGGACTTTTGTTGAAACACAATGGTTTCCTTCACCTTCTCAAGGCTCACAGAGGGAACCTTTCAATTTTTATTTTATTTTTTAAAATAAATTTATTTATTTATTTATTTTTGCCTGCATTGGGTCTTTGTTACTGCTTGTGGGCTTTCTCTAGTTGCCATGAGTGGGGAGCTACTCTTTGTTGCAGTGTGCAGGCTTCTTACTGCGGTGGCTTCTCTCGTTGCGGAGCACGGGCTCTAGGCATGCAGGCTCAGTAGTTGTGGCGCACGGGCTTAGTTGCTCTGCCGCGTTTGGGATCTTCCCAGACCAGGGCTCAAACCCATGTCCCCTGCACTGACAGGTGGATTCTTAACCACTGAGCCACCAGGGAAGCCCCTTTACGGTATTTCTGATTCCCCATTTTGTAAGTCAAGGAGGTTTGGGTGGCTATCAGTTCCACAATTTGCTTTTTGTTAGTGACACCTTAATATTCCAAAGCTCTGAACCCATAACCAATAAAAGTTTTGTGCTTTGTCTCCAAATTGACTTTTTTATTCATAAATTATTCTTGAAGTTGAAAAACTGGAGGCAACATTTAATATAATTTATTGCCTTGTGTATTAACATTGGATCTTAGACTTGCACATTGTGTCTGGTGTCAGGACTCCTGGGACACTCAAAGGAGGATATATCCAGCCCCAAAGTCATAGGGATTCTTTCTTTTCACTCTTCATCAGTTGTTAAAATTTGTGTTACCTTTTAGTTTCTTCATCTTTGGATCTTGACTTTCTTAAACATTTTTTCCTATTATTTCTAATTGTCTTTTTATATGTTTATATACTATTTGCTTTTATTATGATCTCAAAATTTTCCAGGCTCTCAATCCCCTGGGTTCTGTCAGGTCTCCTTTCCTTAAGCTTTTATGTCAGATTCCCTCATCTTTCTGTTCCATTCTTGTTGCTCTCTAGCTCTACATCAGAGCTGTCATCCTTAGGGCTTCTCTTTACTTCTTTCCATGGCTAGGAGTGCTGTTTGTTTGTCTTCCTCTTTTTTGGTTTATGCCCTCATTTTGCGGGAGTACATACTTGAGAAACTGTTTTTATCAAATTAATTAATTTTTGGCTGCCTTGGGTCTTCATTGCTGCACATGGGCTTTCTCTAGTTGCGTGGAGCGGGGGCTACTCTTGGTTGTGGTATGTGGGCTTCTCATTGCGGTGGCTTCTCTTGTTGCGGAGCACAGGCTCTTGGCACGCGGGCTTCAGTAGTTGTGGCTTAGTTGCTCTGAGGCATGTGGGATCTTCCCCAACCAGAGATCGAACCCGTGTCCCCTGAATTGGCAGGCGGATTCTTTTTTTTTTTTAAAGAGAGATTGCTTTTATTATTTATTTATTTATTTTATTTATTTATTTTTGGCTGCATTGGGTCTTTTGTTGCTGCAGGTGGGCTTTCTCTAGTTGCGGTGAGCAGGGTGTACCCTTGGTTGCGGTGCACGGGCTTCTCATTGCGGTGGCTTCTCTCATTGTGGAGCATGGGCTCTAGGTGCGCGGGCTTCAGTAGTTGTGGCACATGGGCTCAGTAGTTGTGGCTCGTGGGCTCTAGAGCAAAGGCTCAGTAGTTGTGGCGCACGGGCTTAGTTGCTCCGTGGTATGTGGGATCTTCCCAGACCAGGGACGGAACCTGTGTCCCCTGCATTGGCAGGAGGATTCTTAACTGCTGCGCCACCAGGGAAGTCCTATTTCACGGTATTTCTAAAGATTAGATAACATATTTGAAGTGTCTGGTACATAGTAGACTTTCAGTACAAGTTCGATCTTGCTTCCCCTTGCCTCCCCACATGCATATGCTGTCTACCTGGCCAAAATTGGATGCAGAGACCTTGCTAGTAGGATAAACTAATTTTGACTCTCAGTTATTGTTTGGTGCTGAATGAAGCCTGGATCTGGAATTGCAAGCTGGTTTTTAAAATTGTAAATAAAGACTGAGAATCAATTTTCCTGTTAAAAAACCTAGGTAGGAATGCCCACCACAGATTCCCTTTTGCTGCAGCATCTTGGGCAGAGGATGTCTAACCTCTTCTGAGGAGGATCTACTTTCTGATTTTTGGAATCTGGCTTGTAGCTACTAGTGGAGCCCCGTTTGTGTGTGGGAGGGGGAGTGAGATTGAGAAGTGGGGTGAGAGGAAGAGGGGAGGGAATTGACATTGGTTGATTACCTGCTCTATTCCAGAGGAGGCAGGGAGCTATAAGTCAGTACTTCCCGGAGAGGCAGCGCCAGAATCACCCATGGAACACACTCCTGACACATGCGTAAGGAAACTTTATTCATAACCCTAGGTGCTTTTCACACGTTCTTTTAACTCTCACAGTGACCTGTGAACAGGTACATGTTATTTTCTCATTTTACTGTTGAGGAAACTGAGGCACAATAAGGTTGAGTAAATGGCCCAGGGTCACATAACAGGCGAGTGGCAGAGATGGGATTAGAATTATGTGATTCTCAAACCTGTACTTCTGCACTTGTACTGTACTGCCTCATGTCAGTTACATGCCCATAATTAGGCCCTGTAACTAGGTATCCTTGGTGACCAGATAACTTTGGAGTGGTGAATGGAGCATTAGAGTTCGCTTCTAAACTCAGTCTGGGTGATCCAATTTGGAGCTCTCAGTGCTGGAGAGAGAGAGAAATGATGAACCAAACCAGAAATGGATAGTATACCTACAATGACTATTTTTTCTTCTCATTGAGATTTTCACCATTAATAAATCCATATCATTTTACAGGGCACACAGATGTGACATGGAGGGCGGATGACCTAATGTATGTCAGGATTGGGTATGTTGCTGAGGACTTGTTGAGAGGGTTAGTTAGATGTTAGTAAAGTAACTTACAGGAAAAAAATTTACTTCTCATTGTCTTTATAATTGCAGAGATTGATTCGAAATACATCGCTTAAAGGGTTGATTCAGTGTCAGTTTTTGTTTGTTGACAAATTAAGACGTGTAGGAATTACACCCTTACTTATCATCTCTGCCTTTCCCGTCCTCCCTCAATGAAATATCTAACCACAGGAGAGGATGGTGGAAGTAAATGAATCCACCAATCCAGGGGATGATGTTTTTTTAAAGGGTGATTTGGAAGACTGAGGACTGAAGTAATAAACTTTTTATTGAAGGGGAAATTCTGAGGGGATGGCCCTGCTGCTGGTCTGTGGGGGACTGTGAATGTTTCAGTGCATTGAAATATCAGCAGAGCAATGTTTTCCAAAGTGTATTCCTTAGAACCCTAGTCCACTCAGATACTTTGTGAACAAAAGGTTCCTGGACCAATAGATTTGGGGTATGTTGCAGGCTCTGTCCCTCTCTTGGAATTTCACAATACACGTTCAAGACTCTGGAGTCACTTGTTACAAAACTAGTTTATTTTTAAGCCACTATTTCACAAGCATATTTGACTTTTGAACAATTTTATTCCAACTATTATCTCATACTGTCCACCTAGGAATGTCCTATGGACTTTGGGAAGCGTTTTTGTGACTTCCATTGTTATTTCTCTAGTTGAGAGTTTCATGTTTAAATCAAGTTACAGTTTTTCTTTTCAGTGTGCTTTGAGTAGATGTATTACGTTTTCATTTATATTTCTTGATTTAACAGTTAGTTACCAATGCTTAGAGATAAGAAATGGCCCTAAATATCAGACAAGTGGGATATAACACATAAAAACCCAATAATTATGGTACATTGTGAAAGGGTCATAATCCTGATTTTATTTTAAAAAGTGTGTGTGTGTCTGTCTGATAGAGGGTTACGTACCAAACTGTGGTTGATGGTCATTTGTGGGATTATGGAGATTTTTCTTTTCTACTTTTTGCCTTTCTGTATGTTCCAAATGTCGCATAATAAACATATTTCTTTCTAAATTGGGGGAAGGGGGAAGTTAGGAAAACCACAGCAGAAAGCAAGCAGAGAGGCAGGGGAAGATGGAGTGGTAGATTTGGGTAGGTGTGTGGGACATGGGAGGGATCTTGTAGCCTTAGCTCAGTAACTGAAGTCTGGAGCTTATGTTACTAAGGAGATCCTCTTCGGGAACTGCTTGTGTTTTTCTTGTTTTGGGTTCTTTTTTTTTTTCTTTCTTTTTTTAAAAAATTTTATTGAAGTATAGTTGAATTACAATGTTGTGTTAATTAATGCCATACAGCAAAGTTATACATGTATTCTTTTTCATATTCTTTTCCATTATGGTTTATCACAGGATATTGAATATAGTTATATATTGAATATAGTTCCCTGTGCTCTACAGTAGGACCTTGTTGTTTATCCATTCTATAGATAGCAGTTTGCATCTGCTAATCTGTTTTGGGTTATTTTCTTTAGAAGTGAACACCGTAATTGCTAAAATCTTAACCAAAACTTCTCCAGAAAAGTCAAGATAAGAAGTAGACTTCATGGCAAATCTTCTGAATTTCCTTCAACATATTCTTTATTTGCATACACTTTTTCCTGGACTTCTAGATTTTATTGAACGTTCCATCTAGACCCAGCAGATGATAAAGGGATAAACGATGTTTGCTGTTAGATGAAGCGAAACCAGGAATATATGCGAAGTGCTTTGCTCTGCGCCTGGCACAGTGAGCAGCCCTGAAAGTTTACTTACTCCTGTCTTGTTCCTGGTTGAGATGGTGGTGGGGGCAGTGCTCTCCCAGGGCCTTGCCTCTGTGCCATCTTAAAGGTCTTCAGCCATTTCAGCATTTACAACAAAAAATCATTGCACTCTTCTTGTGTGCCAACACAGTGCACTGTGCCCGGGGGTGGGGGTGGGGAGAAATGTGGCAGCTTTTCGGACCTCAGGCAGCTGACAGTCTAGCTGGAGAGACATGGGGAATACAGACAAAACCAGGCTAAATAGCCTCCTTCTGACCTGTGTGCAGCTGCCCTCCTGGGTTGGAAGCACTTTGAGGTGTGTCACAATAAGGCTGTCATTTCTATTATGGTTATAGGTCTGAAACTTGCAGCTGGGCTGACCGTCTTTTGGTTTCTCCCATTGGCTGTGCTCCTGGCCTCAGGAACTTGGCACAAGCTGCTACCTGTGCCTGGAATATTATTTCCCCGCTTTTTGCCCGGTTAATGCCTACACTACCTTTAGGCATCACCTTAGATGCCAGCCCTGCAGGGGTTTTCGCCTGACTCACAGCCCCCGCACTGGCTTAGATGCTCCTGCCAGGTTCTCCCACAGCCCTCTGTGTCTCTGCAGACGTAGCACTGCTGCTAATACTATCGTTGTGTGGTTGTTTTTTTTTTTTTGGCCACACCGTTCGGCATGTGGGATCTTGGTTCCCCGACCAGGGATTGAACCCGCACCCCCTGCAGTGGAAGCCCAGAGTACTAACCACTGAACTGCCAGGGAATGCCCCATATTACTGTTGATTTATTTCTCTTTCTTACTACACTGTAACCTCCATGAGGGCAAGAATGATGTTTTTCTTGCTTGTCATTGTATAACCTGAGCACAGGGCCTGGCACAGAGGTAGGTGCTTGATAAGGAAAGAATCCCATAATATTTTCTTTTAAATCTTTGCAAGCTTGCACCCTGGAATTCTTCATAGGAATCTGCCGTGTTCAGGAATGTAGTTCCATCAGGTCTGTGCGCATCCCGGATTGAAAGTTTAGAATCCTAGCTCCACGTACTGAATGCAGTGGAGAGGAAGATGGATGAAGGGTGGGTGTTCAAAGAAGTCTCTGTAAAGGTGGTTGGGCATAAATGGAGTCTTGAAAAATGGGAAGAATGTGGGCAGGTGAGCAGAAGGGTCTTCCAGGAAAGAGGGGATAGGAAGAGAAGTGCAGAAGCAGAAATGCTTAAGGGTCTATTTTTGAGGCCAAGAAGAACCTGGCCTGACTTAGCTTGAAGATAAGTATTGGTTGTTAGATGACCATGCATCCCATTGAGGCTTTAGAACCTCAGCTAAGATGGGTACACGGACCTTTCACTAGTCCGTGTGGCAGCTTCCTCATCCCTTCATTGAGACCCACCAATCCTAGAGTTATCTGAATGTAGCATAAGACCCCACCATTGTCCCTTATGTTGAGGTCTTCCTAGTTCTTTAGGGAACTAAGCACTTTATGCTAACGTATGGGTCTGAAATGATAGTGCTTTCCTAGCAAAGCAGCCATTCCTCTGTCCATCCACAGATCCATTCGTTGGTCCTATATTTAATTTAGCCTGTGCAGTTCCACCATAGCGGGTGGTCTTTGCTTTCCAAGTTAGTGGGGTACGGAGCTACCCTCGACTCAGGCCCATCCCCACTGAATCTGCCATCTCTGCTTGTAAATGAATAGCTTGCAGGTCTGGTTGTTCCCAGAATACTCTTGTAGTTTTGGATGAGGCTGGTCACCTGGACACAGACAAAATCGAGATTCTGCAACCACAGTTAATCCACGAAGCCCACCTAGGCCCTGAGCAGCCCGTGGCCTCCCTCTCAGGGGAATCCTTCCGAGACTCTTAGTGAAGCCCACTGGCGCCTTTCCACACTCATGATGCTGAATCACATGTTAATGTTTTCAGATGACTTCACATTAAAAAATATTTTTCCAATAGGTAATAAATACATGTAAATGACAAAATTTTCAATAGTACCAAAGCATGTACTGTGAGAAGTCTCTTTTACCCTCCCTCTAGTCCTCTGGTACCCTCCCCAGCATACCAGTTTCTTTTGTCTTTCCAGAGAAACTCTGTGTGAGTACAAGTATGCATATGTATATGTAAATTAAATGTGTATTCCCACCTAGACTATTTTCGATACAGTACAAATGGTACACACTCTTCTGTACCTTCCTTTTGTCATTTAGTATATCTTGGTGTTTATTCCTCTTCTGTACATAAATATCTGCTTTATTTCTTTAAGGACTACATAGTATTCCATTGTATGGATGTACAATGAATTTCTTAAACGGATCCCCTATTGATGGACACTTAGATTGTTTCTGATTTTATTTTTAAGTATAAAGATATTATATGCTCAGCCACCACTGGAGGGAGGAAAGTGGAAAATAGATTCTTCTGATTTTCCCTGGATCCCTATTTAGAGACAACCGTTGTTAACGCTTTATCTAGAGAATTATTTGCATAAAGAGCAGAGACTCTCTGGCTCCTACCTAATTTATTAGATATCTAATAAATCTATTAGATATCTATTAGATATCTAGCTTATCTGTTATCTAATTTCTCTATCATCTACTGTTCTACCTATTAACCAATATACCTACCCTTCTTATACAAGGGTGATACATGGGCTGGCAAGTGCACTGGCCAGTTAGATGGATGCCCAACCAATCGGAATGAGTGGCATGGCAGTGTGAAGTAGCTGAGCCTGTATCTCAGTGCTACTCAAAGTGTAGTCCGTAGACTGACACCAGTGTGCTAATGTTACGGGCCTGTGATGAGCTAGATACAGAAGTCGAGAGTGTTTAGAAACGTTTATAGCAAAATAACATTGCTGTGACATCTAAGCACATGATCAATGGGATTGCCTTGTGGAACAGGGTAGTTTGGGTGCGTCAAACTTGTGTGGTAAGTCACATGTGGCCTGAGCTACACACAAGCCATCTACAATAGGACCACATACTTGGCTTGGCGGATTGAAAAGAAAAAACACTAGTGCTTTACAACAGATAGTTTGAGAAACACTAATCTATTCCTCTCTCCTTAATTCTATCTATCTGTCAATCTATCTATCTATCTATCATCTATCCATCCATCCATTTACCTACCTATCATTTTATTTTTCCATCCACCCTTATAACTATCTTTTAGATATCAACCAACTAATCAATCAATTAATCACACCTTTCATTAACTTAAGAATAATCAACCAAAGATGTTGAATAACGAGTCTCAATATGGAAACAAATTCTATGGCACAAAGGTTGTATATGATGAATTTTTCAGTACATAATATATTTTATGTCTTTGTGGCCCCCTACACTAACTCTTTGTTTTAAAAATATGCTTTGACACACTTCAATTCTGAACACTGAAGATAAATTCAAATTCTGTTCTTTTTGGTGACTAATTTACCTGTAAACATGGCTAGCTATAGACTCAGTAATTAAAGCATGGCTCCTAAGCCAGGGATTGTGGGTTCGTGTCCTACCTGGGGTGCCAAAACAAAACAAAACAAACAAAACATGGTGACTGTGGAAAAATGCATATGCTGGATTGTTTATTAAAATATGTTTTCCTTTGTGATGGCTTTTCTGCAAATACTGAGGTATGAATATTTGTCTTTCTCCCAGTTTGCCCATGGAAAACCTTTCTGGGCTTAGGTGTTCACAGGTTGAGGAAGCAACTGTGATAGTCCATCAAAAGTAGAAAACACAAGCAAATGATAAATATAACCAAAATGAACAGACATACTTTTTTTTTTTTTTGCGGTACGCGGGCCTCTCCCACTGTGGCCTCTCCCGCTGTGGAGCACAGGCTCCGGACGCGCAGGCTCAGCAGCCATGGCTCACGGGCCCAGCCGCTCCGCGGCATGTGGGATCTTCCCGGACTGGGGCACGAACCTGTGTCCCCTGCATCGGCAGGCGGACTCCCAACCACTGCGCCAACAGGGAAGCTCCCAGACATAACTCTTACTGACTTGATTTTATTTTTGGAATTCTTCTTAAAGATTGCTTTTTGGGAATGCCCTGGTAGTCCAGTGGTTCGTACTCCGAGCTTCCACTGCTGGTGGCCCAGATTCGATCCCTGGTTGGGGAACTAGGATCCTGCAAGCCGCATGGCCAAGAAAAAAAAAGACTGCTTTTTAACATACTCGCATCAAAAAATTTAAGCAGAGCTGAAGGATATAAAGTAAAAAAAGTACTCCACCCTCTAGTTTTACTCAGATAGAACCACTGTTCACAATTGCTTGTGTATCTTTCAGGGATTTATTATGTATACACATGACCTCATTTATACTTGCATCAGTTGGATGTTTTGGGATCTTGGGAATCACAGCTTAGGTGGTCTTTGTTTCTGGTTGACCCTCACACAGCCTCAGGACTGAGAATAGACATGGGTTAAATTCTGGAGAAATTCATGTGATGCCTGAGGGGGAGGTCTCAGGGTGAGAAACCTTGTTGAGGTAACTATAGTTCAGAGACTGGGATTTGGCTTTGTGGTTCAGAAAATTGCTGCCCTTGGTGCTCCAAAACTGATCAGGGTTTCCAGGGCTGTCTGATGTGGGCTGTACTGGGATGAAATGGGGATAGACACTGTAACTGCAGTTTCAGGATTCACAAGCCGTGACTTGAATATTCTGCCACTCTGGAATGAAGGTACTCGTATGAGTGATTTTTTTTTTTTACTATCTCTTTTTTTTTTATTTAAAGACTTTTAAGTTAGGCTCCATTCTAGATATTTTATATTGCCTCCTTCACAATCTTTTTTGGAACAAATGTGTTATTTCATTGGTGATATGCCATCCCTGCAGATAGAGCATATGAGTGATTTAATCACAGGGAAGTTGCTTTGGTGGTGCTGGAAAAGGGAAGAAGTGAAATCAATCATTTGAGGGATAGTGAAATCATTTCAGGGATATTAGAGAGGTAAATTTTTTTTTTTTTTTTTGCGTTACGCGGGCCTCTCACTGTTGTGGCCTCTCCCGTTGCGGAGCACAGGCTCCGGACGCGCAGGCCCAGCGGCCATGGCTCACGGGCCCAGCCGCTCTGTGGCATGTGGGATCCTCCCAGACCGGGGCACGAACCCGTGTCCCCTGCATTGGCAGGCGGACTCTCAACCACTGCGCCACCAGGGAAGCCCTAGAGAGGTAAATTTGAAAGGGTTTGCTGATGAATTAGATAAGGGCAGTGAGGAAAACAGGTGAAATGGAAAATTTGCAGGTTGCTGGCTATATAATGGCTTGAATGGTGGTGCTTCTAGTTGTAACAAGCAGTACTGGAAGGTTTAGAAGAGGTTGAGAAGTGTTTTAGCATGTTGAGTGTAAGGTGACTTTAAGATTTCCAAGGGAGATATATATATATATATATTTTTTTTTCTTTTTCCAGGTGACTATATCTACCTATTAGATAGGTAGATATATTATCTATATAACTGTATTATCTACATATATTATCTATATAACTATAACCGTATATATATATTATTATTATTCAAATCCAGGTGTGGATGAGATTCCTTAGAGAGAGGTTACATATAGATTGAGAAGAAAGGAGAAGTGCCACTAGACTTGGTAAATGAGATGGAGAAGAAACAGCCAGAAATATATAGGAGGGAATCCAGAAAGTAATGCCCCAAATCCAGGGAAGCTCAAGAAGGAGGAAGGGTTAATTTCGTGGCATGTTTCTCAGAGGTCAAGGAAGATGAGAACTGAAAAATGTCCAGTGAATGGTTTTTCCACTGAGGCCACTTTCTTTCTCCAGGGTTGGGCCAGGTCAAGGGCCTGGGGCACTAATTCGGATAGGATAGCTTCTGAAGAGAGAAAAATGGTGAAAATAAGCATATGAATTAGATAAGGCGTGTCCCACAAATTCCCACCTCGGCTGAGGTGTCCTGCTAAGGAGCGAGGTGCTCTCCCTGTAGAGATCCGCTGGCTGTCTAGAAGGACCCCACATTTGCTTATTTAAACATCTGGTTAAAATGAGGTCTGAAATCAGTGTTTTATAACTAACTGAGATAAGTCATGAGACTTGGGTAAAAATATTACTCTAACTGATATGATGATCACTTGCCACGAGGAAAGTTGCCATCTCCAGTCCTCGCTGTGGTCAAACTTTTGTCACAGTTTGTAGCTCACAGGACCGTCACTGCTGAGACGCGTCATACTTAATTGCAGCCATAAAAATAGCAGATTACGTTTGGAGAGTATCAGTTAAAAATTTATGAAAAAAAAATTTATGGTTCAGAATATTATGTAACTGTAGTTTCAGATAAACGTTTATCATTCCATCTTTGTTTCTCCATTTGCCGGAACTGATTTTGATAGCTGGCAAAGGGGATTCTGAAATGAATGCAGGTAAATGCCCTGGGTCAGTTTATCCTCTCACAGTATAAGTAAATGAAACATGCTTGATTTTATCAAACTGGTTTGAGTTTGAATACATTTTATAGTTAAAGCTGGGATTGTGGTTAAAAGCCTATTCTGCTGCATTTTGCTAATATGGGAGTATCTAGTGGCCCTGTTACTGGTTTGGGACTTGTGTGAACATGTGAATTTAGTAGGAGGGATTAAGAGTCATAAAAGAAGCCGTAAACTTCAGTGCTGCTTATAAAATGACTTATGTTTTCTGTAGACGCACTCTCTAGTGCAATTGTCACCACTTTTATGGGTCTTAGTTTTAGGTACTATGTGAAATATAAACCTTTGCATATAGGACTTTTGGCAAATATGAATTCTTGTTACATAACTATATCATCCAGAATATGTTTGGCTATTTGTGCGTTTTAGCATAAAATCCAACCATAAATATGTACTGTAGTAAAAACTTGTAGGAAGGAAAGACAGGAATGGGGAAAGAACACCTACTTAAAGGTCAAGCTGTACCCAGATGTGTTTTTATTTTATTTTTTTTATAGGATTTACTCTTTTTTTAAAAAATTTATTTATTTATTTAGGGCTGTGTTGGGTCTTCGTTTCTGTGCGAGGGCTTTCTCTAGTTGTGGCAAGCGGGGGCCACTCTTCATAACGGTGCGCGGGCCTCTCACTATCGCAGCCTCTCTTGTTGCCGAGCACAGGCTCCAGACGCGCAGGCTGAGTAGTTGGGGCTCACGGGCCTAGCTGCTCCGCGGCATGTGGGATCTCCCCAGACCAGGGCTTGAACCCGTGTTAAACACATCTGGGAAGCCCCCCAGATGTGTTTATAAATTATGGTCCGTTTTTTCCATACGCTTTTAAAAAAGTTTAGTTATCTTATCTATGGGCTGAAAAAAGTTAAACTTGCATTTATTGATCTGGCGTTTCTGTAAGCATGAAGATGGCAAGGGCTGTGTTTGGGGCTTCGGAAAGTTCTCAAGCAAAGGTCCAAGGGCCGTAACCCATACGGAACACAGTGGAGACATTGTTCTTTCTGTTTGTCCGTTGCTTACATTTTAATAACTATTGAGTAGTCGGTGATTATTAACAGATATTTAACAGTAGGAGCAGAGGAGAGTGTAGAGTCATTATGAACAATTTGGAGTGTCAACATTAAAGAAATGATTTTAAAGGTTAGACTCAGAATTGTTGAAACTTTTGCCTGAAACTTTGGCAGGTGGCTAGACCAACACAGCCTTTTTTAATTATTAGCCATAGTGAAATGAGTCAGGTTTTGCCACAGTGCTTTTCATTTAACCTAATAATTGGCCAGCCCTAGTTAATTGGTTGAAAACCATTACAGGACTTCGATTTTCCACTTGCTCATGCACTGGAATGTCCAGCTTACCTTATGTGTGTGAATAAAAAATCCCACGATCTAAGTGCATTGTCCATACTCGCCTTAAAGCTGAGTATCGGTAGCACGTTAAGTTTCAAGAGTTCTCGGAAGGTCCTTCTGAGGCCTGGTAAACACTTTGGTGACTGGTACATATCTCTTCGGAGTCTAGTTTTGAGAGCTGCTGAAAAAGAGTATTATAAACTTGCAAGTGATCACGGAGGTGTAAACTGATGCTGTGGAGTTGCTTCAGCTGAAGTGAAAGATTATATTTACTGACACTACAAATGGGTTTTTAGAACAATGTCTGTTTTGTACAGTGACAGTCGAGTCTGCCAAGAGTAGAACAAAAAAGTTGCATTGTGGAATAAGATAAAAGAACCCTGCATAATAAATAATATCTAATACCATTAAAATATAAAGTTTCCTTTCCAAAATGTAAATAGGAGCTTCTAAATGAATGTTTTAAAAATCTGATTTTACTTTGATTTGTCCAGTGACTTGATGCATAAAGTGATTATGACTCAGAATATGTCCAGATCTAGACTATTACAGTAAATAATACATCCGTATAGCATGTAAAAGATAAATAAACCTTCAATGACATTGTGTTTTAGTGATAGCGTAGAAATTGTTTTTTATTAGAATAGGTCAAAAGTGGTTCATTGGCAATAAGCAAAATGTTATCATCCACCAGTTTCTAAGACTAGAATAACATATCTGATCCAAACTCTACTGGTTCTAACCTTTGTCCATAGACAACATCACTGGTCTCTGAAAATCAATGAGGGAACACAGGAAAAGGGGTAAGCTATAGAAACCTTTACTAAGTCTTTTAAGAAGCAAGGGTGGGGTGTACTTCCCTGGTGAAGCAGTGGTAAAGAATCCGCCTGCCAGCGCAGGGGACACAGGTTCTGTCCCTGGTCTGGGAAGATCCCACATGTCGGGGAGCAACTAAGCCCGGGTGCCACAATTACCGAGCCTGCGCTCTAGAGCCTGTGAGCCACAACTACTGAAGCCTGCGCACCTAGAGCTCGTGCTCCGCAACAAGAGAAGCCACTGCAATGAGAAGCACGCGCACTGCAACCAAGAGTAGCCTCCGCTCGCCACAACTAGAGAAAACCCACACGCAGCAATGAAGACCCAACACAGCCACAAATAAATAAATAAAATAAATAAATTTATTAAAAAAAAAAAAAGCAAGTGTGGGGATCTTTTATACCCTTGTTGTAAAGATTGATTGGCTCTTGCCCTGAGTGGATTTTGAACACAAGGAGAGATTGCATGGAATTAAAAATTGTTCTTTAAAAAATGTCTTATCCTGGTGGAGAAGCAAGCATTTATCTGAATCCAGTGGGGAGGACCAAAAACGTTGCTTAAAAGGCTTTTAAGAAGGGTAGACACAACTCTTTTGCCAAGTGGGCTAGCTGAATAAGGGAGATCCAAAGATTCAGAGTCCTGTTAGTGTCTTGTGCAGTTATAAAATCGCAAAGGTGAACTTTTGGGGAGGTGGTTTGTTGAGAGGTGGGGAAGGTAATCGGATGAGTAACAAGTGTTTAGAAAGATAAGGGTTTATAAAAGAGCTTCGAGATGTTTGTAGATGTCCTTTGCTATAGGACAAGGCCAGAAATGTTACCTGAGTTGTTTATGGGAAGATGGAAAAGCTAACTTTAGTTTACTCAGAATAACAAAGAAGAATGATTTAAACAGTGGACTTTGGAGTCCATCACTAGGACTTTTTGGGATGGGCTGACTTGAAAGCAGAGAAAATATAACCAGGTGGCCCTTCAAGGCAGCCCAAATATAAAGTATCTGACTTCAAAAAAAAAAAAAATAGTATCTGACTTCATTTCTTCCTGGCTGGACGTGCGAAGATGCCCAGATCTCTGTTCAAGCCAGTGTTTCTGGTCTCAAGCCCGATGGTAGAGTGGCCGGCTTTGATTTGCTTCCTGCCCGAAGCTTGCTTTGGGTGAATGTAAAAACCTGTTTGTTTCACCCGTCATCTGGCTGGGCCTTACCCATAATTCCTGCACTTTGATTATGGGGGTTATTATAGGACAAGAGCTTCTTTGTAAAAGAGCATGTTTAATACTCTGGGGTGTAGCGTGACTAGCAGATATAAATTGTATGGAAGCAATTAAACTCGAAGGAAATGTCATGTGGGCTGAATTTAAACATACAGACTTGTGGCATTGATTTTTTTTTTTTTTTAACTTACACCGAGAAGGGTGGAGAGGGAAAAATAAAGGAAGAAAGGAGAGAAATAGGCCAAGAGAGTGAGGGGGACAAGAGAAAACGAATCATTTTGAACACGTGGTTAAAACTCCGAAGTTCAGGGCCAGTTTTATGCTAATGCCATTGCCCTTCATATGAACTCTTTAAAAATACAAATGTCAGGGAATTATACTCTATTTGGGGACTTGTATCTCTTTTTGCAGTTGGTCCCTTTCGATTCAAGGCATGTGTGTATCTAACAGTGGAGTGATTTTGGGGGGAATATGTTAATAAACAGGACTGAGGGTACCCAGCCCATAATGACTGTGAGGGTGCTTATCACTCCAGTTTTCTCTCCATTTTGTGCTCATGGCCTCTGTATATTTCATACAGAGTGTCTCATCTTTGGACTTCTGATTAAGAGTAGTGTATTGGGGCTTCCCTGGTGGCGCAGTGGTTAAAGGTCCGCCTGCCGATGCAGGGGACACGGGTTCGTGCCCCGGTCCGGGAAGATCCTACATGTCACGGAGCGGCTGGGCCCGTGAGCCATGGCCGCTGAGCCTGCGTGTCCGGAGCCTGTGCTCCGCAATGGGAGAGGCCACGACAGTGAGAGGCCTGCGTATCGCGCACACACACACACACAAAAAGAGTAATGTATCATTTCTCTCACTGGCCTGGAATGTTCTCCATCTCCTGCTTGGTCTAGCCAACTCCATCTCCTCTCTGACACCTTATTGGACCAACCAGCTAGAAGGATCTCCTCCTCCTTCTCCAGACCCCATAGGAATTTGATCTGTATGGGTAATTTGACAATTGATCTTTCCTACTGTCCATTAAAATATTGTGTAAGGCTTGTTAAATGAATGGATTTATTTCACTTTACCCAGCATTTCAACTCTCGGAATATGGACCTGGTGTTGTGTTGTCCTTCATGCCTAGTGCCTGTTGATACGAAGGAATACTTTTTGAGATCAAGGCTAATGCTGAACATGCTTTTGAAATGATCAACATGTTACTGAGTGGTCAGAGGCAGAAAAGGATGCTTTTCTTTTATTCAGCTGCACTATGCGGCATGCGGGACTTTAGTTCCTGGACCTGCACCCCTTGCGGTGGGAACGCGGAGTCTGAACCACTGGACCTCCAGGGAAGTCCCAGAAAAGGATGCTTTTAGATTAGATGTAACAGTACAACGAGTTGGATTTGAATTTGAGTGTTAGAAGTTATAGGCAAACTTGATTTTTTTGCACCAAGGGAGAGTGCTTACGCTTTATTTTCATTCTTTATATTAAGGACAAAGAACCGAATTTTATCCCATTTGTATCTCTCCAGTGCCCAGCCCAATGCCTGGCACGCATGATAGGAATTCAATTAATATTTGCTAAAAGAAATATAAATAATTAAAAATTTCTCCATTATTTAGATCATCTGGTGCTTCTTCCTTATGCAGTAAGCCAATAGATATTTATTGAGCACATACTGTGTGCAGATACGGGTACTGTGCTTATTAGCATAATGGGTCCACATGAAGTGTACTACACTTTGGAATATATTTTATTCTTTGTATTTAATTATTAGTCTGACTATAAATTCCAAGAAATCACTTCCTCAAGCAGAACAATAATGAATTAGGAGAGGCAAAATTGCTGGGAATAAATCCAGTATATTCATCTGTTCCCAGATTATTTCCACATTCCACTCCATGCTGGAAATACAGCCCCCACTCCCAACCCCCTTTCAAAGGATCCTAAGATTGTAATCTTTCCAAACAGAGCTGGAGAGGTAGTAGACTGTTTAGATTTCAAAGGACTTTTCAGGATGCAAAGTAAATAAGGGGAATTTGAGATATCAACAGAACTGTAATTAAGCAGATTAACTGTGTCAATAGTGAATACAGAGAGATGTCAGAGGAGCTAGTTAGAGTAGCAAGTATTTAAACACAGCCTCAAGTTCATCCTCAGTGGTATCATCAGCTTCCACAAACAAACTTGAAAGGAAGTTTAGCCAGATCAACCCAGGAGAAATGGGATGTTCTCCTGGGAACATCACCTTCGAAATCATATACCTATTATTAATATCTTTATTTTAAATTGTGGCTTGGGCTCTTTTATTTCTTACAAGTCCCTTAAAGTCACACACAACCAGGATTTAATTTTATCATCTTTTCAGATCTCCAAAGAGCAGGAATTGAACCCTCTTCTGATCAGAATAAAGGGAAGAAGAATTTAAAGTTATAAATTAGGTTTACTTTACCCATAGATGGTCGTGTATTTAAATGCAACAGTATCTATTTATTTTTTATTTAAAAAAATTACCCAAGTTATATGTGAATGCATTTTGTTTTAAGAAATCCAGCCAGAGACAGTCTCTCTTGACTCCTTTGCTCCCAGTATCGTCTCTGCGGAGGGTGAGCCACCTTCGCAGTTCACAGTCTGTCCAAGTGCACGTGCAAAGCTGTGATTCAGATTTTGTTTTTACGTGTTGTACCTTAATGTCCCATTTTTCGTTTCACTTAAAAGTATGCTTTTCCACGACAGTAGCTAGAGATCTACCTAAATATATGATTCCATCATAATATTCCATCATCATAAACCACTACAGTGTATTTACCCATTCTCCTAATAATGGGACTGTAATGTTATTTAAATCTCATCTGAAAGACCTGGTATAAATTAAATTCTTACTTCTTTTGAGTTTTTTGGGTTTTTGTTTGTTCCTCTTTTTTTTTTATCATTTTGAAGGGAGATTTTTTAGTAATTATCCAAAGATAGAAGACTCAAGTCCAATTACTAAAAATACACCGTGTTTGTATGGTAGTTTAACCTTCTTTTCAGTAGGGGCATGATACCCCAGCAGTCTTGTGAGTCTGCATGAGGGGGGTGGGCTGGGTGCGGGTGTGGGGAGACAGCAACGCATGATCACCACCATGTGAAGGTGAGGATAGGTCAGATGTCTGTCCTTCCCGGGCTCTTTGGTCAAGAGGCAAGGATCCCATCTCTCCTCTGTGGTCTACAAGCTCTGCCCAGAGCTCGCTGGCCAGCATCGTCGGTTCAAGGTTTGGCCTCAGAGTCTTTGATTTAAGCTGTGAGGGGACAGGCATGGTGGCGAGGTAGTGTGGCCAGGCCGGGAAGATGAGCTACTAGGAAGCAGGGCAGGGAAGAGTCTCAGTTGTTCTGGCTGGAAGACGGTGCCTGGAAAGGGCAGCCCCAGGCGAGCAGGTGAGCAGTCCCTCAGGGCTGTTTAAACAGGAGCCCCAAAGGCCCGCCTGGTCCAGGCTCTTTCATTTGCTGCTTTGGGCTGCTCACCAAGCCTGTGGTTCAGCCATTTATGGTGCCTGGATCCTGGTGGAGAATAGTTGTCGCTCTTTTTTTTCTGTTCACTTTTTCCCAGAAGGCCCACCCTCAAGGGCAGGGAGCACGTTTTATTCTTCCTAGAACTTAGCACCTAGGGGTGAATGAATGGGGAAAAGAGAGTGAAAAAGGAAGCTTGATGGGAGATAATGAGGCTTTTCCTTGTTGCCGCTGCTGTCTTCAGAAAGTGAGGTCATGGAGATCTGAATATTCATTTACATGTATTTATTGAACAAACGGTACAGAGCACTTACTCAGTGCCAGGCATTGTTTTAAGCACTGTCTGTATTTAGTTCTCTCAACAACTGTTTGACAGACAGAAGCACAATTTTTATCCTCACTTTACTCAGGAAACTGAGGCGCAGAGCATTTAAGTAACTTGACCAATGTCACACAGCTGGTAAGGATTTAAACCCAGGCAGTCTGGGCCCAGAGTCAGTGCCCTGGTTGTCCCTCTGTTCCCTCCCACAGGTCTTCATATGGTTGGATTTTGTTGTTTTTCTCCTCTGTGATCTCTCTTCCTTCCTTTCTCTCCATTCCTGTTGCCCCTACACTAGTACTTGATACTTCACTTGTAGATTGTAACCCCTTGGCCTCCGACCTCGGTCCCTTGCACGCGGCAGACAGACAAGACTTCTGTAGAGACAGCTCTTACCTTGTCCTTTCCCGCTCAGAACTCTCCCTGGCATCTTGTCCTGTCGGGGCTGAACTCTCGCCTGTTTACCCATTCTCCTAGTAATGGGACTATAATTTTCTTTTTTTCCACCGCACCCTGTGGCTTGAGGGATCTTAGTTCCCCAACTAGGGATCGAACCCGCACCCCCTGCATTGGGAGCGAGGAGTCTTCACCCTGGAACGCCAGGGAAGTCCCAGGACTATACTGTTGTTTAAACCTCATCTGAAAGACATGGTGCAAATTGAGTACTTACTCCGCAGTGTCTGTCTCCCTTCCCAGGACTGCCCTCCCCTGTCTTCTCTGGGCCTTCATCCAGTTCATTCCTCTCGGAAAGCCCGTCTCAGGCCTCACCTCCTGTCCATCTCCTCAGCTCCTATGGTCTTCCCCTCATCTTGATCCAGTGCTACAGGCTGTTGAATGGATTTGTTGTTTCAGGCCTGAAAAAACCCAACTACATTTAAGCTCTTTAGGGGCAGTGGTGAGGGTCTCCCATTCTCCATGGCCTGGCACTGAGCCGAGTGCCCAGGGACACTGAGTAGTGGGACCGGCAGACAGAGCACACTGGGACACTCATTTAGACTCTCATACTGGGCTCGTTGCTAGGGTTCCTCACCTTTTTTTTTTTTTTTTGCGGTACGCAGGCCTCTCACTGCTGTGGCCTCTCCCACTGTGGAGCACGGGCTCCGGACGCGCAGGCTCAGCGGCCGTGGCTCACGGGCCCAGCCGCTCCGCGGCATGTGGGATCTTCCCGGACCGGGGCATGAACCCGTGTCCCCTGCATCGGCAGGCGGACTCTCAACCACTGCGCCACCAGGGAAGCCCGGTTCCTCACCTTTAAAAACGAACTTGAATGAGATAGCCGAGGTCTCTTGGAGTTTGCTTAACTGACGTCACTTAATTTCTTAAACAGCGTTATTGAGATATAATTTCTATGCCGTACATTTCACCCATTTAAAGTGTACAATTCAGTGGTTTTTAGCATATTCACAGATACGTGCAACCATCGCCACAATCAATAATAGAACAATTTCATCATTACAGAGAGAATCCCTTGCTAGCTAGGTAGCTATTAGCTATCGTCCTCCCCTCGCCATAACCTCATCCCCCCAGCCTTAAGCTACTTTATGTCTCTATAGGTTTTCCTCTTCTGGACATTTCATGTAAGTGGAATCATATATTATATGCTCTTTTGGGACTGGTTTCTTTCACTTGGCTTAGTGTTTTCAAGGTTCCTCCGTATTGTAGCATGTATTGGAACTTCATTCTTTATGGCTGAATAATAATCTATTGTATAGATTTACCACATTCTGTTTATCCATCCATCTGTCAATGGGCGTTTGGGTTGTTTCCACCTTTTGGCTAGTTCTACTTATTTTTGAGGGGAAAATGGCCTTTCCTCTTGTGGTTTCTGCAGTTGCCAAAAGTAGTCTCCCTCTGCTGCTTTAATAGAGTAGGACTCAGTGTTTGTGCAGTGGAGGTGCCCGGGGGTTGGATACGTGGTCATCAGCAGCGGGCAGTAGTTGTAGGGAGTACTCGTGAGCTCTGGAGTCAGACATTCTGGTTTGAATCACAGCTCTGCCATTTAATGAGCTTGCACAACTTCAGCAAGCCCTAGTTTCCTCTTCTGTAAAATGGAAACTACCCCTGCTTGCTTCTGTACAGTCAGGGTCATGCTAGAAAGTGTGTGGAGCCTGGGGCAACTCAGCACAGAGAGACCTCATTATGGCTGTAAAAATAAATACGTAAATAAATAAAAATGAAGGTTGTAAAAAAATAGGTGCTTAACGTTGTCAATTTTAGTAAGGCGCAGTGACTCAAAGCATGGAGCCCGGGACCATCACCCCAGTTGCGGTCGCCAAGGTGGACCTGCTTAGTCTTATTGGGACAATTAAATGTCTCCTCTTGCATGTGTTAATGGTGTTGCTTGGTCTTGGGTCTAGATCTGTGCTCTGGTACTACTTCATCAGGCCATTTGAGAAGAATGACTATAGGGGGTAAGGCCTTTTTTCTGTCTTTGATAAAAAGATACAGAGGGAGTGAATTTCACTCTGTGGAAAAGGACAGGGAAGATGGAGTGTTTCCTTTGTAAGCTTTAGTCTCGGAGTGTAGCTGATACCCTGAGCTTTTTTACGGTTATTCAACATCTATTGGCTCTTATAGTTGGAGTCTGTACATGAAGACTGAAATGCCTTTTTTGGTAAATAGGTGAAAGAGAGATGAAATGTTAATTCACTCCAACTTTACTTGGAGGGTGCGATCATAGCAATATCACTGATTTGGCGAGTATCGTTATTAAGAATCAAGGAACCCTACAATTTTGGATTTTAGGCAAAGCCTGCCTCCACACCCAAAATAAAAGCCTTTTTTATTGTTTAAAGTAAATAGGTTTTGGAAACATACAACTCTTACAGTAGCAGATCTTTTGAGAGAATGGAAAGTAAGCCACTGTCCTTGTCCAAACTTAGTTTCTGCCCCTGTAAACTTGGTGGGGCTACATGAATCTTCCCTCCCCTCTTCTATTCTGGCCTCAGGTGAGTGCAGACAGGTCTTGCCTGGCATCCTTCGCACTAGTCTGAACTGTGCACAGCAACTGTGAACAGGCCAACATGTCCAGACTGAGAGGATGACCAGATTTTGTGTGGGCGATCTCGACAAAAGAGTATTTGTTTCTGGGGGACTGACACTCATTTTTTTCCATTAAGTCTGACCTTTCCATCATTAGATTGTAGCTCTTTTCAGAATTAAATACAGCTTAGAAACAAGGAAGGAATGAGTAAAGGAGATGTGGTTTGCTGCATTCAGATACAATCTGTACAGAAACAAATGGATGGGATGAGAATAGACATTATTTCTGGGGTGACTTCAGGGCCTTGTGGTCCATACTGTGACTGTGGACACAGTCCACAGTCCAAAAGGACAGCTTATTACCTTAAGCATCATGACTCTGCTTCCTGTTGTTGGTCCTGGGGCTTGAGGGCGCTGACTTACATGTAAACTCCTGTTTGCCAGCCCACCAAGGGCAGAAAGGCTTGGACACGTGACTAGGGCCTCATGTGAAGCCACGAATCTTGGCCCTGTGTTTCTGGCTCACGGCTGACTGGAAAATACAGCGAGCTGAGCAGGCCTGAGCTGGTCTGGAGGAAGAGCAAGAAGAAATTCTGATCACCTGTCCCCAGATGGAGGTGTATCCTGCCTGTGAAGTGGCTAGAAGGGATCGTGGAGACAGTAAATGATCTCTGAAAATTTTAGATCTCTGTCTTTGTCTGTAGACTGGAGATAAGTTGCTAATTTTCTTTTGTCTGGAGATTTTCTTCTAAAAATCTCTTTCTGTTCATTGCTAGAGCCAGAGTCAGAAGCAAGATAATTTACAATGCTAATTAATTTTTTTTAAAAAAAAGCAAAGAAAGACCCACAGAAAATGTCATTATTATAACTTTACTTTTTCCCCATGTGCTTATATATGTGCTTTTCATATCGCTATCTGCTTTCTTCTTCTTCTTCTTTTTTTTTTTGGTCGTGCCTTTCACCTTGTGGGATCTTGGTTCCCCACCAGTGATTGAACCCGGACCCTAGGCAGTGAAAGTGCAGAGTCTTAACCACTGGACCGCCAGGGAATTCCCTGTTTTGTTTTGCTTTTTTCTTTTTTCGTTATCTGCTTTCATAATCAAATATTCCGGAGTAGATGGGTTGGTGACTTGAAAGTTTTTTTTGTTTTTAAATTCCTCTATTATGCGCTTTCACCCAATTTAAAACTCATAGGGGCTTTTAGTGCGTTATTTAGGGCCAGTCATGTCTAAAACAAAAGATAATTATCACAGCTTATACTGTGGTGGAGAAGGATATCTTTACGGCTTTGTTTCAGAACTCACCAAGACTCTGGACAACAAGTTACTGGTATTTGGAAAATAGAAGAGATGATCTGCACGGTCATTTTTCCAGACCTCCAAAAGCTCACCTTGTGTTTCCTGTTGGCAGGGATACACACACTCTATCATATGGAAAAAGAGACTTCCAGGGGAAGAATTAGCCCATCATAAAAAGCAATGGACAATACCAAGAACTAAGTAGTGTCAGTGGAAGCTACTTGTTGAAGCTAGTGTTTGCGTGTCTGGGTTTTCCTGTTGCAAAGCATGCAGCTCAGAGTGCTCCAAACTGGCTTAATAATGGTAGTTTTTTTTTTTTTTTTTTTGCTGTACGCGGGCCTCTCACTGTTGTGGCCTCTCCCGTTGCGGAGCACAGGCTCCGGATGCGCAGGCTCAGCGGCCATGGCTCACGGTCCCAGCCGCTCCGCGGCATGTGGGATCTTCCCGGACCGGGGCACGAACCCGTGTCCCCTGCATCGGCAGACGGACTCTCAACCACTGCGCCACCAGGGAAGCCCTAATGGTAGTTTTTTATACCTTCAGAATTTTTTAAAAAAACAATACTTCCTTAAACAAACAAAAAAAGACCCTCACCGGTTACACTATACAAAGAAAGGGGGGAGACTCACCCTAGAGAGCTTTGTAAGTCTTCCCAATGGATAGAAAGAAAATCCTGTGGTTTCATGGGCCATGCAGCATGGATATCTCTGGCTGGTTTGGTACAAGTTTTAACCAGTTTGACTTGGGGATGCCAGCTGTAGCCACATCACACTCTCTTCAGCTGTTACCACCTATGCCCCCTTCTTGGCTTCTCTGGCGCTTCAGAGGCAGGCAGGGAAGCTCATGGTTTAAGGCAGCTGGCATACGTTCCTTTCTCTGAAGCCTTCTCACTTTTAGGAGAATAAAGAGTAGTTTCTTCCTAAAAAAATTTGCGTTCCTCCTTCAATTTCATTGCCCAGCAGATATTCAGAGTTGACTTACTCCTTACGACACTGCACAAAGCCGAAAATGGGGGCAGGTGTTTCCCAGGACATTTGGCTTGTGGTTAGGGAGGCAGTGGGTATAGGTGATGGGTAGTCAACAACAGATGTTTATCCTAAGTGGGGCTGCCTGATAAAATGCAGATGTCCAGTTAAATTTGGATTTCCCATAAAACAATGGATCGAGTTCTAGTATTAGTATATCCCAGATATTTCTTGAGTGTACTATACTAAACAAATTATTTGTTGCTTATCTGAAATCTAGATTTAACTGGGTATCCTCCATTTTTCATTTTATTTTATTTTTTTTTTGCGGTACGCAGGCCTCTCACTGTTGTGGCCTTTCCCGTTGCAGAGCACAGGCTCCGGATGCACAGGCTCAGCGGCCGTGGCTCACGGGCCCAGCCGCTTCGCAGAATGTGGGATCTTCCTGGACCAGGGCACGAACCCGTGTTCCCTGCATCGGCAGGCAGACTCTCAACCACTGCGCCACCAGGGAAGCCCGTGTCCTCCATTTTTATTTGCTAAATCTGGCAATCCTAAGTCCCTAAGTTACTTCTCAAGTCTCATTTCACATTTTTTGTAGGCCTCTACCTTACCTGACCTTCTTTGAAGAGTTGCTGGGGAGTGGCACAATGAGCAGGCCATTACACTAGTGTGAACTAAGACAGGGCAGGGCAGGACATTAATAAAGCATTGGCCAAGCAGCTGCTTGGTGGCCTTAGGACAGAGTGGGTGTTCAACTACCTGTTCACGATATGCCAAGGTTGGGCAACACCTTGTTTTTGATACTATTCTTGGATGCAACCCTATGTTTAATGTATTTTATCGCCCCATCTGAGCACACATTCAAACATGGGCAATTATCCAGCTGATGCCCTCTTTTCTTTTTTTTTTTGGTGGTACGCGGGCCTCTCACTGTCGTGGCCTCTCCCGTTGCGGAGCACAGGCTCTGGACGCGCAGGCTCAGCGGCCATGGCTCACGGGCCCAGCCGCTCCGCGGCATGTGGGATCCTCCCGGACTGGGGCACAAACCCGTATCCCCTGTATCGGCAGGCGGACTCTCAACCACTGCGCCACCAGGGAAGCCCCAGCTGATGCCCTTTTGTAGTCTTCATGGGCAAATCCCTGCAGTACCTTCTCTAGGAGTTTGGAAAAAGAGGAGTAGAATTTCATCTCTAACCAATAACACTGAGTGTGCTTTTAGGGTTTTAATGCAAATTATTTAAATAAAGTAAAAAATAATTTTTTTCATTTGTATGTTAACCATCACATTGGTTCGGGTCAATAGTATGTATGTATGTATTTATTTACTTATGTATTTATTACACACTACAGAATATATATATATATATATATATATGTATGTTTGCATACAAACATTCTGGCTCAAGTAAGAGAAGTCATTAGCTTTGTTTTGTATAGTGACTGATTCCAACTGAATGTATTTTAGGGGAGAAAAAAACCCATGGGAAATATGGTCATGAGTCATAAAGGATGCTTATCTAACATGGTCTGCCCCTGGATGTTGCATTACTGACTGTCTGCTGCGTTTGGAGGCACACTTTTGGAGGCTCTGTTATAATTAGCAATGCAGTAATTACTCCAATAATGAACGCAGAGGATTGACATAGTGGGATTAATTTATTTACAATTGTTTACTGCTGAAATTTTCACACGGACAATTTTCCCAATTGAAGGCCTGTCCCTTGGACCTTGGTTAGACTCAGAAAGCCATCTCTGATGTTTTTCTTCTTGGGCCCTGTAGGAAAACTCATTGTTCGTGAGTGACAATTATTTTGTGGCCATTACTGTATGGTTGTAGCACATTCATCGCTTGGAATGGTTGATGCATGTCACCTTGATCTATGAGCTCAACTGGGTGTCAGACATCTAGGAAGGGAGGGACTTGGTAGGTACTTGAATGGGAAACTCAGGGTGCTGTTTGGAGGTGTATTAGTGATTAAGGAAGTGGCATTTGGTTTGAGTCAGGGCTTTTAGTGCTGTGCTTAGAACAGCTCATGTCTTCCTTATGAGAAAACACTTATTTGCATGTGGTCCTAATTTCTGCTTCATTGAAAACAAACAAACCAGCCAAGTCACAGTAACTCTGTCATAGAAAGCAGGGATAACAAAAGGACAGAGTTGTCTATTTCATTGATAACCAACTTTTCCTGAGAAGAGACTTCCTATGAAGGTTGAGTGATTATTATTTATTTTTCTAAGTTTTAGAAGAAACAGAATGAACCAGTTCTTTCTTCTTAGTACAAGCACTGGAACTTTAGAAAGATGCAGCTAACTGGATCTTGTATCATGCACACCTCCAAGGTGATGGGTAACCCAATTACCTGGAAGGGCTTGGATAGTAGAGATTGGACCTTTTGGCCATGAATATAGCACAGGATGTAGATTCTTGTCTTTGGCTTGTGTGAGTGAGAGTGGACCGGTCAGGACTGTTGCAGCTGAAAATGACAGACAGCTAACTCACACTAGCCCCAGCCAGGATATGTACCAGGTGAGGCCAAGGTTGACTCCACATCCAGGGACTGCATCAGTATCATTTGGACTCCCATGTATTTCCTTGACATCTCTCTTCCCCTTGGCCACCTTCTCTTCTCTGGTTGGCAGGAGTGTGGCCTTAGGCAGATCTGGGCTTGCTATATTCCAGGTAAGCCATGTCAAAGGGCTGAGAGGGCTTCCTTCTCCCCCCAGCTTCAGTGTATGCCAGTATCTGCTCATTTGCCCTTCCCTGAGCCCAGTGAAGCAAGGTACTGGGTTGGTCACCACCCAAGAATCACCTCGTTAGAATGGAGAAAGAGCTGTTGCTCAATGGAAGTGGTCATGGTGATGGTAGTGGTGGAGTGGGAGGTTCTCTGGTCAGAAGAGGGGAAGAGATGCAGGGCAGATAATAACCACATACCTTAACTACAGTGAGAGACAAAGACCCAGGCTTTGACCCTGTAGGCTGACTGGAGCGCTAACGTGCATACATGGGAGAGAGCATGGCATTGCCCAGACTACGTAAGAGTAATGAGGAGATGCAGAGTTAAGTGCTATCAGTATGAGTTGAGGTCATTCAGAGAGGGTTGTGAAGTTTTAGCATTATATGCAACTTCTCATCAGGATTTCACCTCTCTTCTCTATGGACACATAGCAGATGATTAGTCCTGAAAGCAATGATATCATTTCTATTTATACAGGTCTACATTCACCCATAGAAATTATTATTTCTCTCCTGTTCAAGTAAGATCAGAATGCAAGTTCATGGAAGTGATGTTATTCAGTGGATATAAGCTTTAATTCATAAAAAAGAGAGAACACATTTTGCAGACTTAAGTGATTTGGGACGCCTTTCATAGCTAATGGCATCACAGTATGACTTTTAGTGGCTGCTCGACATTCCGTTTTATGGTTGTACCCTAATTTATTCATCCAGCCCCCATGACTGATTATTGAGGTTGTTCCCTGTTCTCACACTTTAAATAAGCCATGTGATAAACATTCTTGTAAATTTTTAAGATACATCCACGATTGCTTCATGAGAATTCATTCTTAGAAATTATTGGATCCAAGGCTATTACTACCATGGAGGATGGTGGGGGAAAGAATCATGATGAACTCAGAATCATTTTGGTTGGCTATTGAATCAAGTACATCAATTCTTTATTTTCTTTTACTCTGTGGGAAAATAGAATGTGGTAGTAAATACCAAATGATTGTTATTACTATTGTGTATGATTCATATATTATGTTGTTGGTATACATCCATTATTTAATGTCCCTAATAAATTGACAATTGATTGTATTTTCATGGTTTTTGAAAAGTAACTCTATTATTCAAATAATAACAACCTTGATAGAAAACATACTGGAACTTGGGAATATAGTAACAGCAACATCGTCCACAATGTGCTTTAATCAACCTGACCGTAACTAACACATTGTTGTCTGGGAAACATCTCATAAGACTGGGCTGAAACAAGTCCCTTGCTGTTTTTGAGAAGAACAGTTTTATATTCATGAAGAAGTAGTTATTACCAATCATGTCAGAAGAGGGGGGTGAGAGGCAGTGAGTAGTAACAGATACAGGTATTATTTTTGCAGGGGAAAGGTGTGGCGTATGGACTCATGATTTCTATCAAAGTAGTTTTTATATAAAGGTGAGTGAGTGAGAGTTGAAAGAATAAAGATAAGGAAGGTGAAATGATGAAGACATTTTGGGACCGAGAGCAAACATCCTTACAGCACCAAAGAAAAACCACATACTGATTTTGAAACTGTGCCAACAACATGTTGAAATGATAGCAGAGGAATTCAGAGTTAACCATTAGGTCACTGGCCTGTCTGCCATGTAAAAGTTTTTGAGAACACCTGCAATGAGGAACATCAGACGATAGAATATGTGTAGTTCTTTAAAAATCGGTCTGAAATAAAATAAATGAATAAATAAAGGGACTTCCCTGGCGGTCCAGTGGTTAAGTCTCTGCAGTTCCACTGCAGTGGGCACGGGTTTGATCCCTGGTCGGGGAACTAAGATCCCACATGCTACGCGATGTGGCCAAAACCAACATAAATAAAGTAAACAAAATAGATCTGTCATATAACTGAGATAGGTACAGAATGACTCTGTCTTCTACTGAACTGAGCGTTGTACTTGAATTTCTTCCTCTCCTCCTTAGTTTTTCTTATTTATTTTTTTTCTTTCTATCATTTTTAGCAAAAGATTGCCAGGGAAAGGAGTTGCACCTGGTTACTTTGGTTAGCACTTCAAGAGAGCTGGACAATCTGGGTGCCAGTCTCCAAACAGTCGTGGCCACAGTGACATACAACGGGCTACTGTGGTGCAGAGGTCTCTTTCTCTGTGGGGCCTTCTTTCTTCCAGCACTTGCTCCCAGCATTAGTCACTTCTGTTTGGGCCCTGTGGTCTTCTGCTTCCTTCCAATAACATTACTTGAGTTAAGAAAAAAAATCACAGAAATATAGTTTCACAAAGACTCCTGTGATTAGCATTCCCGTCTGGAAAAGTAGACAGGGAAGAAGCAAATTTAAGAAGCTTGAAAAGTTTAAAAACAAGGACTGTTTCTTCATAAGGGAGGCCTAGAAGCTTTTGGGTGCATGTTTTTTGCCCTTTAAAATGCCATATCTAGTATACCTCAAAACAGTTCAAGTGAGGTGAACGCCAAGGTAGAGAAGCATGTCATTCTGTGACATTTTCAGGACCATAAAGTCAGAATGGCAGCCAATTTGTTTTTAGGGATCTGTGGTTCATTCAGCAAATTTAATCCCAGTATAGAATTGTTCCCACCGAGGGTGACATGGATTCTTTTACGATGCTCCACAATTCTGCGTTCTCTCTACTTGCGTCATTTTGAGCAAATAGAGTCGTTGGAATGCTCTATAGTCAAAGAGCTGGAGATTCTTAGGTAAAGGCTGTGGTCTCCTCAGCCTGGAGATATGGTTCAATCCTGGATGCGTGTGGGGCAGAACTAGTTGTAACTTTTAGCAATGGAAATGCTGTTAATGGAATTGGACAGGTTGGATCTGAGCTGGATCTTGAGGTGTAGATAGATGCGATCTAGATAAAAATGATCTAGACATTCATTTCAGCTCCTATAGAAACATTCTCTGTCTTGAGTAGATGAGTTACTCTGTGTTGTTTAAATGAAGTCTTTTACAAAGGTAGATGTTAGTGGGGGTGTGTGCAGGAGGGGTGAAGGAGAACATGAAGTTCAGTTGTGTGAGATTCAGCTCCTCAAAGGGTCTTCCCTAAGGCACTTGGAACTGAACTTGAAGGCAACCGATCCCTGAATACTGTCCTTCATCCAGACTTGTCAGCCCAGCTGGGTTCTGCAGTCAGACTTACTATCGTCTTGGAAGGTGAATTCTGTTGCTTCAACGTGAGGACTGACCAAACAGGTTCAAAGGAGATCCAGTTACATCCTTGGGTCTCATACCACTGAGGTTAGGATGACCACACATGACCTTGAACCTGTTTATGTTCCACGTGCCCTGCTTCCATTTGTGAGTACCTCATCTAAAGCAGAAAGAAACCAAGTTACCATAAACCCTCTTTAGAGGAGGTGGTCTAGGGTAGGGGTTGAGAATATAGGTTCTACAGTCAAAGTGTTGGAGTTCAGTTCTCAATTCTGCCTCTCTCTGCCACGTTACATAATTCTCTGTGTCTCAGTTTCTTCATCTCTAAACAGAGATAACAAAAGCACCTATTAAACAAGGCTGTTTCCAGGATTAAGAGAGTCAGTCTATATAAAGTCCTTAGGTAAGTGCTTAAGAGTGTTGTATGCTAGAATCCAGGACCAAAAATAAGCTTAAAAATCAAAGTGTGTAGATGTTCAGGGGAGCCAAGTCCATAATCGGGCACCTAAAGGAAGGTGCAATGGTGGAATTCTAGGTGCTTCCAAAGGACCACCGTTTGGAAAACAAAATGTAGAAACCGGTTCCCTGAGATCTTGAGAGAACCAGGCCATTGGTGTAATAAGATCCCCAGATTCAGCCTGTTTTTAGGATTAACTGGCAACCCAAGTGGGCAGTATTGCTGGGCCATCCCATCTTTGGGCAATAAAGGTATATTTGTGAGCCTTCTCTTGGCAGTCAATGAAAGCCTAAAGTAAGAAGCTTGAACAAAAGTACCTTTGTTGTGCTCCAGTGAAAAGAGTGTGGAGATTGAAGAAATTGTCAACTGTATACCTGACTTCTCTTTCAATAATACAGCTGACAAACACTGCCTCGTAGGAACTGCTGTCAGGTAGTGTGAAGAGTTTGAGGGGAGGCCGTGCTATTTTCCATCTTTTTTTTTTTTTTTTTTTTGCGATACGCGGGCCTCTCTTTTGTGGCCTCTCCCATTGCGGAGCACAGGCTCCGGACGCACAGGCTCAGCGGCCATGGCTCACGGGCCCAGCCGCTCCACGGCATGTGGGATCTTCCCGGACCGGGGCACGAACCCGTGTCCCCTGCATCAGCAGGCGGACTCTCAACCACTGCGCCACCAGGGAAGCCCTATTTTCCATCTTTTGAGAAGTTGCGGGAGCCCACTGGATTGCCTTCAGGAGAGTCCCTGCTCCCTGCTTCAGCACGTGGTACAGCCTCAATTGGGTGTGACTGATGGTGAGTTTCATCTCTTCCTGAAAGGTACCATGAAAACATAGCAGGGCTGTTCCTCTTTGCCATTGTCTCTGCCTGTCTGGCAGCAGGATGAGGTCATGACAGAATGGCAGGTTTATCTTGGATTTCCTTGTTTGGCCAGCAGCCTAAACATTAAACATCTCTGGGTTGAATGTCTCTGGATATCAATGTCAATGGCTTGGAGGTGGCGTTGGCTCCCGCATTGCCTCTTTCTGGAGCCCGGAGGGAGGTGGGAGAAGGAGAGGGGACAGGTTTGCACTTGTGAGGTCACTGTCCTCTCAGTTGGCACTTCCTCTGCCTTCCCAGCCTCCTGAAGCTTGGATAGGCAGCCTACTACAGTGCAGAGCCCAGAGACTTTAGGTCTAGACAGAACTGGGTTCAGATTTCACCTCTGCCCTTTATAAGGTTTCTCCTCTCTGCATTCCCAAACCCTCCCTGCCCCTAACCCTTCACTGGTATTTCTCACACCTGACATTGCATAGCCCTCACTTTTTTCTCCATCAGTCTTTAAGCTCCAGGTGTGTGGGGACCACATCTTTGTATTCCATTGGTTCAGAGCACTTTCTGGAACCTGACTGACCTGGCTTCCCACTCTGGCTCTGCCATCTTCTGTCTGTGTAGCCTTGGGTAAGTTGTCTAGCTGCTTGCCTGCCTTGGGTGTCGTTGTGAGGATTAGAGATAAACACGTGGGGCATCCGGCACCAGGGCCGGCACAGATGGATGATCAGAGATGTTGGTCCACCCACCCCCAGCTTGGTACTAGCGCCTCAGTGTCTGCCCACACCCCCCAGCCGCCCGGACATATCTGTTAGCTGTCTGACATTGTAGCACCGGCTTGTGGCCAACTTGGGCAGGCAGCCTGTTGGCTCAGGGAGCCCCTCATACCATTCTTCAGTGTCCAAAAGAACATGCCTGCAGAGGGCACAGACTTATCTTTGGCATCTCTTGTTTCAGTCCATCCCTAAGAATTTGAGAGTAGCCTTTAAAAAGTAATTCTTAAAAATTATTTCAAAAGTAGATTTTTTGATGATGGACATTCTGACCACTGTGAGGTGATACCTCATTGTAGTTTTGATTTGCATTTCTCTAATGATTAGTAATGTTGTATCCATAGTTCTTGGTTAAATAAAAGGGGGAGAAATCTCCCATAATTCACCATTTGAATACCCACTGTCCACTATGGTATCTATCTTTCCAGGTTTCTGTGGGTGTGTGTACTTGAGCAGTTATTTTCTTTTATCCAGTGGTGGAATATACTACATTTTAATTTTGTATTCGTGGGAGAGGTTTTTAGAGTTCATGAGTAATATTGATATGCTATATGGGATTTTAAAGGGCTCCAAATAAATCCTTTGTTAGAGTGAGGTCAGCTAGAGATAATGAAAGCAGCTAATCCTTGGAAACCCATAAGCCTCCAGTAGTTGTGAACTTGAGGATGCACAGTGCAGTTACATTGCGTGTGATTGGATGCACCCATGTGAGCCCAGAGAGAGAGGGGGCCAGAGAGAAAGTGAAGATGGATTGCGTAATGCTCCACTCTAGCCCTCCCAGGGTATGCCCTGGAGGGAGTGTGAAATGAGAGGTGAGTCTGTTTTTCCTTCTGTGCCTCTGGTTCCAGGGAGACCCTCAGGGTATGACTACAATATGACACCTAAGTGAAAACCAGTATCTCCCCAGCTGTCTGTCCTGAAGCTGGAGGGAAAACTGGGTATGCTGGTTTTATTAAGAGAGAGGATGTCTACAAATGGTACAGCAAATTTAATGTTCCGTTAGATTTTCAAGAGCAATTTTCCTGAATCAGTTTTGTCTCCACTTGATGACTTTAGATCCTAACTCCCTTATTAGATTTATCTCTGGGCTGTGCATATAAAGCAGCATTTTCCTTTCTCCCTCCTTCTTTCTTCTCCTTCCACACTGAGCTTCTACTATGTGCTGGGACTGTGGGATGTAATACTAAATGAATGGCCTTTGTGCTAAATAATCGGCAATGAGTTTTCGAGAGAAATATGAAAGTGGCTTATCATAATACACAGCGATGCAAGGAAATTTATTAAAGGAGACCACAGCCACTTTATTAGGAAAGTACAGAGAAAGAAACACTTAGTTCCAGCCGGGGGTGGGGGTTACATGGGGTCACAGAGGAGACTGCTCCCTGAGCTGGGTTTTTAAGGATAGGGTAGTTTCCAGAGGCAGAAAAGAGGGTGGGAGAGGCCTTCTCAGTTAAGGGGAAAAACAAGACGCATGAAAGTTTAAAGCTGGAGCCATTGGAGGGAATAGAGTTCATGGAATGAATCCGAGATGAGACGGGAAAAGCCTCCACAACGCGGTCAAAATTCCGGTTGGTGAGTACAGTGTAGCTTCCACTGAACGGTGTGGATGTCTGTGCCTATTTGAGCCCCGCTGGAATATTCCTGGTTTGTTTTATGAAGGGATGTCTCTCACTGAGGATATTGCCTCAGGGACGTTTCCTTTTACAGTCAGGATGAACTCCATCAGACCAATATTGTTCTCCGGGCTTTTTTGTTTTGTTTTGTTATCTTGGATAAACAGAGAGGGGCTGATTCATTTTTCTAGAAAAACAGGATGCACTAAAATACTGCAAGTGACAATGAAACAGACATGCTCACGTACAATAATATTTAGAAAGGGACCAAACAATATGTGTAGCAGACACCTCCATGGTGTGGCTGTTCTCCTTCCCCCATCTCCATCGCCTTGAGTCCTTGGCCAAGCTGTTTGTTTCTTTGGGTCTCAGTTTCTTCACATACCAAATCGGGACCAGTAACACCCACCAGCAGGTGGGTCATGAGGAATAGATGAGTACAACATGCTGGGGCCAGCACTGGGCATACTCCATACTGAAGCCACTCCAGTGGAGCTTAGTAATCTTTACCCTGGGTATGAAGGATTTGTTCACAACAGGAGCAATATATTCACAGTGATTAAAAACAAAACTAAACTAAACTTCATATTATGGAAATGTTCAGATATACATAAAAGCAGAGAGAATAGTATAATAAATTCCCACGTGCCCATCATTACCCACTTCAACATTCATCATTGATCCATTCTCTCTTTTAAAAATGTTGTAAGGGAATTCCCTGGTGGTCCAGTGGTTAGGACTTCATGCTTTCACTGCTGAGGGCATGGGTTCAATCCCTGGTCAGGGAACTAAGATCCCACAAGCCACGTGATGTGGCCAAAATACAAAAAAAACCTGGGGCTAAAAATGTTTTAAAATTTGTAATGATTAATTGCTAGCTAAATTATTTTAAAGCAGATTCCACATGGCATGGAATTTTGTACACAGTTTTTCAGTCTGAAAAATCAGTTGGCCAAAGGAGAAACTCTTAAAAATGGCAGAAACCAATATTCTGAGCCCAGTTTTCACAGCTGAGTTTTAGCTGTTTCTACATTAAATCAGAAGATGTTTGCAAATATTTTATTCAAGAGCAGCACTTTGAAAGTACAAAGTATTGTTTATTTTATTTAGTGAGTACTTCACATGTTGGTTTGCACGTAAATTAATACTGAGGTGCATGTGCAAAGCATTTTTTATAATGGAAGTTTTCAAACATATCCCAATACTAGTAGAGTAGTATGATGAACCCCCACTGTACTCAACACCTAAGCTGTCACTCCAAAGTCACTTTTTGAAAGGTGTTCATGTTGTTCGTAAAAGACTTCCTGGGTTCAAATGGCATTAATAATTTGGAAAAAGATATAGGATCAAACATTTATATTATACTAGATGCAAGGAAATCCTTAATCATCATGCCTTTGAGAAGTGTGTCAGTAATAGCTTCTCAGAGGAACTGATTCTTTTCCAGATGGAATAAAAGTAAAATCTGTTTGTTTGAAAGCAGTTCAGGAAAAGACCCTCTCAAAAGACATGTAAGCAAGAACAAGTTTGGAAGGCAATACTAAAATGTTAGCAATAGATTCTCTGGGTGGAGGAATTATGGATTTTCTTCTTTTTTTCCACCCATGCATCTTTATGTTTCATTTTTGTTTATATGTATTTTACATTTTTTCCCCACCATGAACCTCGATTATCTGCTTGTTAAAAAAGTAATGAAAGAATGTAAGTCATCAGAATAAAAGAGGGCATGAGGGAGTCGAGATTGGCTATATTTAGGTGACCATGGCAGTGCAAGGCAGATACCTTTTCTTAACTACCAAGTTTTTACTTTTGGTCTTGCTGCTTATCTTCAGCCCTGTACTTGGTCCCTGGCTCTTGCCTCTGTTTCCTTGGTGCTGATGCTGGGGAGTGATGCTCACCTTCATGACATCATTTTATTAGGCCAGGTTGGGAGACCCATTGACCATACTTCCTAGGCCAGGCCCGTAAGCTGTATTTAGGTTTCATACTCGATTCTGTTCTGTCCTCTGCCTTTACATGTCCTGATTTACCTTCTGAGGATGCCCTGGCTTCAAGAGGTGGGTGTTGGGAAAAAGCTAGGAGATGATAGATGCTGGGAGACAGGACATTGGCAGGATGACTGGGACAGCGACCTCAGAGAGCAGGTGTAGTCCCTCCTCTGATCCTGAAAACATAAAAATGCCTCTGTGCTCTGCTGCCAGCCTGCCCACCTCTACTTTGGAAGAAGAGTTATTCTATTTTTCAAAATGGTTTTAGACCTGCTTTGGAACCATTGTCTGTTCTGAAGTTAAATATAATGAAAATAGCTTAGTTATACAGGCCTCTAGACGGGCTTATGTTGAAGGAACACAAATTAAAAATTGTGCAGGGGGACTTCCCTGGTGGTGCAGTGGTTAAGACTCCACGCTCCTAATGCAAGGGGACTGGGTTCGATCCCTGGTCAGGGAACTAGATCCCACATGCATGGCACAACTAAGAGTTTGCATGCCACAACTAAGCAGCCCGCCTGCCGCAACAAAGACCCAGCACAACCAAATAAATAAATAACAAATATCACAATAAAGCGAGTCAGACAAATCTTTAAAAAATAAAATAAAATAAAAAATAAAAATTGTGCAGGAAGAGATGTTTTGAGGGATTAGTGGAGGTGAGATGTGAGTGGAGAGACAAGGGGAAGGGGTTGAGAAGAAACAGCTTCCGTGATTAAAGAAGCCATTTATGCCAACTTGGTGATTATGGGAAGTCTGACCTATGGAATGACAAATGGTGAGAGCAACTCCTGTTTTCCTTGCTAATTTACTCATCATGCGAATATCCTGCTGGTGGAGAAATTCAGCGCTGAAGCCTCATGTCCTGTTGCATAGGAAATACTTAGCGACCCAAGGTTTTAGAATCTCTTTCATGGCCCTTCCCTGAAAAGAAGATATTACTCAGTTGGCAGGCAACTGGGGTTTCTAAGGGACTCATTCAAATCCTGTTTATTGTGTACTTGCCAGTACAGAGGGACAGGGGAATTAATTATTAATGATGCCTTTCTTTTAAGGACTGTGAGTTTTCCAATGCAGAATAAAGTGATCCAACTGCCAAGACATATATTAGTAGGTGAGTTTCGTTTTCATCTCTAATGGATTCAAGTTAATCCATGTGAAGTTTAACCTAGTGCCCGTTGTAACAAAATGTGCATGTTGACCAGAGACGTTGAAGCACGGAGTGAACTTACCTCCAGCTCTTGGTCTTTGGTCTAGATTTTAAGTAGCACCAAGCACCAGCTAATGCAGGCCACAGTTCAAGTTTGGCAAGGATGTGTCCGCAAAAATCATTTCCCTTTGATCATCTGGTATTTGATTATTGGAATTTCCAGTCTTGAATGTAGTCCATGTGGCAAGCCTTCCAACAGTGTTTTCCTAAAGTAAGCCGTGGGATGGAATGGGGAATCCAGGGTTCCAGGCCAGTCTCTTGGCCCCTGACTCCATAGGGGACATGCAGTAAGTCCAAGTTTTCCTCATTTGCCAAATGGAAGTAGTAATGTCTGCCATGATTGAGGATTAAACGCAAGTCTAAAATTCTGTAATAACCTATATGGCAAAAGAATCTAAAAAGGAATGGATATATGTATATGTATAAACTGATTCACTTTGCCGTACACCCGAAACTAACGCAACCCTGGAAATCAACTATACTCCAATAAAAAAAATAAAATAAAATAAAAAGGCGTGAAGTCTTAAATAAACTAAAATAATCAGAAAGGCAATAATGTATACGAGTGTTTTTGAAATTAAACTCACATGCAAATTTATGATTGGATAAAATAATGATTCAGCAAACACACATTTTTTGGAACTTTCGTAATGCACTTTGGCTTCTACTAGGTTCTGATGAGGTTGCCATAAACGTCAAGGAAGCTAGAGGAAAGGGGAATAACACTGCCAGTGAGTAAGCAAACGTGCTGGAACTGCATTATTAGAGGTTAAACCGTGTAGTCTAGGTGAGTACAGTTGGCCGTGGTGACACAACGCCCGGCTCCTATTCGGTACCACATTCAGGTTGGGTCCTTTGCTCACTCGAGACTCGTCTCATCTTGGCCGTTCTGTCCCTCACTATATCCTTTTCCCATTGCTTTTGAAACTCTCCGTATTCTTCAAGGCTCAGACCAAATACCAGCTCTTTCGTGTAGTCTCCTCCGATTACCCTCACTGGATGCCAGCTGTCTGCCTATTCAGGGGTTGGCAAACTTTTTCTGAAAAGGATCAGTTAGGAAGTATTTCGACTTTGTGGGCTACATGGTCTCTGTTGCATTCACTCAGCTCTGCCGTTATAGCATCAGAACAGCCGTGGATAATAAATGAGTGGGTGTAGCCATATGCCAATAAAATTTTATTTACGAAAACAGGCTGTCAGCTGGATTGGGCCTGCAGGCTGCATTTAGCCAACCCCTGGCGTATGTCACTGTCCTCCGGGTAGCTTTACTGGTTCTAGGCTATTCTCTCTTACCTGCATGTCAGTAGGCTTCTCAAGGGCAGAGTCTAGGCCTTTGTTGCCTTTGAATCCCCTGGATTTTGGATAAGTAGGAGGCTCTTCAGTTGATGTTCAGCTAACGAGTGGACTGAATGGCAGCTGGTTTCAGGTGTTGACAACTTCAGTGCCCCTCTGGATGGCCAAGCTCTCCCAGCTTCTGATGTCCTGTGCTCACTCCTTGCCCTGCTGGAAAGGGGGTTGGGGGGAGGGCCCTGCGAACTTTGTGTCCATCTCTCGTTTCTATATTTCTCAGCCCGCTTTCCACTACTTTGAGCAACTACTATTTACAACTCAAAGAATTCTTTATTTATACAGTGTTGGAGACTGTTTACCCGTGTTGAACTAACATTAGGTTTCTTTAAATGTGCTCTTAAAATGAAGAGTGGCCATTTGTAACTTTAGGAACATAACAGCTGGGGTCATGATGTAAGTGAACACAGACACCTTAAAAGTTATTTCCAAAGGCTCCAGGAATGGGATTTTCCTAGTTGATGTGTTTGTTACAAGGCAGTACTTTGTACACTGGTAGAGGAAAGTAATATGGAACAAAGTCAAACAAAAAACTTCTTGACATCTTAAAAGTCATTTTGCAACACTGAGCAGGTATGAATTCGGTACTCTGTTTTCATCTGGAAAACCGGCAAATTAAAAATTTTAGTGTGGATATTATAATTTTCAATTTTTAGAAGATGGATAGTACCTAAGGATAGTTCGCACATTTTGATATTAAAATAATAGCACATCAAAGGAAGAGAAAACTGCTTTCGGTTCCAGATAATAAATGTTCTTTTCTTTTCCCCCGTAGGGTAAATAAGTTCATCTTCACTAACCTGGCTACTTGTTGTTGTTTTTTCTGCCTGAGCTCTTCATTTTAAAAGTGAATTGTTGGAGTCTTCTGAATTCACTTGGGGAAAATGACACAGACCAACTTGTGAGTGAAGCATGGCTTTTTAATTTCACTGCAAGTGAGGCAGATGAGGACCTTGGAAAAGGAAGGTTATTATTTCCTCTGTGGAAACTTTTATCTTTGTTTTCTGAGTGACTGGTAAAAACAATAGTTTGCTGTGGAGTTTCAATAATCAAAGAAGAGGAAATAGCATGTGAGTGACTACAGCTGGTTGGCGGGGACAGGGCTGGCTCTTTCTGAAGGTGAAATTTACTGGAGTCCCATTAACTATCTCCTGGTGCGAGGGTCGCAGACATTTTCTGTAACAGGCCAGAGGATAAATATTTTAGACTCTGTGGGCCCTGTGGTCTCTGACGCAACTATTCAGCTCTGCCACAGACGATACCTAGACAAATGAGTGTGGCTGTGTTCCAATAAAACTTTGTTTGTGGACACAGAGATCTGAATTTTCATGGGTCACCAATATTATCGTACTTTTAGTTTGTTAAAGTTGAATATTTAAAAATGTAAAAACCATGCCTAGCTTGCTGGCTGTAGAAAAACAGGTGGTGGGTGGGATTTGGCTGCAGGGCATCATCTGCTGTCCCCTATCTATCCTAGTGAATTGGCATGACAATTTCTTGAAGAGGGGAAGGGTGTGGTGGTCTTCGGTATTCAGTACCTTTTAGTAGATAATCTGATTATGATTAGTTAGCACAAATTTGCCAAGAAGATCCCTAGTGGAATTCGGATGACTCTTTAGGATCTGGTGCTTCTGTCCTTGCCCCATTAATACGGAAGTTGACTGGCGCTTTGCATCTTGTTACCCATCTGGTGTAGGATAGGGTCAGACTAGATGCCTTCTAAGGCTTCATGTAGCTCTTCATGTTTTAGACCCTTTATCGCTTATGCTTCCGTTCTTTTTCTGATGATCATTCTTGCAACTTACCTTCCTAAAAATTATTTAGATATTTATTGGGAAACAAATATACCCTAACTGTACAGGGCTTGGTGGTGCGGTTGTGTGTGTGAAATGTGATGGTGGGGTAGTCAGAATACAGAAATGTACGTTTCAGTATTCCAAATGAAATTGTTTTCCACCTTGTGAAAAACAGTCTTTCTTATAGTTATAAAAATAATATGGTAATTATACATCTAAAATATATTTGTTAAAAAATTATATGAATAATTCAAAATTTTCAATATCAGATTTCAATATTTGCATTGTTACTGTGATTCCTCATTTGTTTATTGTTTTGTTCATCCAACACATCCAACACCTGCTATGTGCCAGGCACTCGTCTAGACGCTGAAGACCAAACTGTTTGCCCTTATAAAGCTTGTATTCGAAATGGGAATCTTTTGTTGAAGGTGATGGGTGGGTAGTTTTATTTGTACTTTTCAGAGGAGGTCTGCTTACTCACTACTTGTTTTTCACACATATATTTTTTGTTTCAGTTATCTTTTGGCAAATCTCTGAGTAATGTGTTTGAATTATTAGAGGAAATTTTATAGTCACACAGTTCTTTGTTGACTTTCCCAGTCTCCCAAAGTTGTTAATCATTGAAGATGACTCTGATTCTTCACTGACGGAGAATGAATTCACTCTTTTTAATTATGTCGGCTAATTTGGAAAGCATTTCATTCAACTCAGAACTTTAGAGAAGGTCAGTCAAATAGGTCTTTTAGAAAATTACTATGTCAAGTTCTCAAAGGACATTTAAGTTAATTTATACTATCAGCCTTCTAAGCAATAATAGTGGATTTATATTTGCGTTACACAGTACTTCTTCTTTTTTTTGGGGCCTCTCACTGTTGTGGCCTCTCGCGTTGCAGAGCACAGGCTTCGGACGCGCAGGCTCAGTGGCCATGGCTCACGGGCCCAGCTGCTCCGCGGCATGTGGGATCCTCCCGGACCAGGGCACGAACTCGTGTCCCCGGCATCGGCAGGCGGACTCTCAACCACTGCGCCACCAGGGAAGCCCATACAGTACTTCTTATAAAAATATTCCACAGGCATTTATAAACGAGTACTAAAAAAATCATAGGCAAAATAAAAGGAACTGAAATACTTAACAATACCTATTAAAGCTGTCACATAGCTTTGCCTTGATGTCACAAATTTTATTTTTGTAAAAGGGTGGCGTTCTTGGCCTTTACAACTAGAAAAATACCATTATGATAATAGTTTTATAACAATGACAGTAATAAATAATCCAACAATAGTGAAGGCTGTTGTGCTTTATCACTCCTCTCCAACCAATCCCACCTCTGCTCCACTTTTATTCAGGGTGGTCACCTCACAGTTTTTCTGATAAAATAAAGTTATATCTGGCCTCAGACACTTTTTAAAAATATTTATTTATTTAGTTATGGTTGCGTTGGGTCTTCATTGCTGTGCGTGGGCTTTCTCTAGTTGCGGCGAGCGGGGGCTACTCTTCGTTGTAGCGCACGGGCTTCTCATTGCGGTGGCTTCTCTTGTTGCAAAGCATGGGCTCTAGACACACTGGCTTCAGTAATTGTGGCTCGCGGGCTCAGTAGTTGTGGCTCACGGGCTTAGATGCTCTGCGGCATGTGGGATCTTCCCGGAACAGGGCTCGAACCCATGTCCTCTGCATCGGCAGGTGGTTTCTTAAGCTCTGCGCTACCAGGGAAGTCCCTGGCCTCAGAGGTTTTTTGCTTTTGTTTTTTATTTTTTTGTTCTTTTTTTAAAAATTTCATTTATTTTGGCCGCAGACTTTTCACTCTTGCATTTGCCGCTCCTTGGGATTCCCCTCACTTTAACCCTATCATCTAGTTAATTCCTCTTGTCTTGCTTTAAAAGGTCCCCTCTTCATTGAAGCTTTCCCTGACCTTCCTGGGAACAGAAGATTCCCCTTGTTATAAGCCCTATAGCATCTTCTACTTCTTCAGAGCAACTGTAATTAATTATTTCTGTCATTATCTGACAGTAAGCTGGATGAACGTGGAGTCTGTGTTTGCCTGTCTATACCCAGCTTGGTATGAATGAAACTATTAGTTATGTATTTCCATCTTTCCCTCACAAAGGAGGCTTTTGAGGCACAGAGAGGTTAAGTAATTTGCCCAAGGTTACATCCCTATCCGCGGTGGAGCTTCAGTGCTACCCCAGGTTTGTGTGACCCCAGAGTTGGCCTCTCACGGGCACTTCAGAATTATCAATATTAGCTATTAATGCAATTTAGTGAAAAATCTTACTGTTTCCTCATCCTGTGGGTCTGTGTGTCTTTTTGTGGTCCTCAATCTTTCATGACCTATATATTTAATTGTAACATTTGCTGAAAATTTTGTTCATTTACTGTTTGAGGAAATGTTGGAGTTTTTTTTTTGTTTGTTTTTTGTTTTTTTTACGGTGTGCGGGCCTCTCACTGTTGTGGCCTCTCCCGTTGCGGAGCACAGGCTCCGGACGCGCAGGCTCAGCGGCCATGGCTCACAGGCCCAGCCGCTCCACGGCACGTGGGATCTTCCCGGACTAGGGCACGAACCCGTGTCCCCCGCATCGGCAGGCGGACTCTCAACCACTGCGCCACCAGGGAAGCCCAATGTTGGAGTTTTTAAAGAAAATTTAATGGCACAGGAATGCATAGGGCCAGGCTATTTGGAACCAAGACTACCTTGGAAAACCCAGAGCCTATACCAGACACATCTTTGTCTTTAAAGAGCTTAAAGTTGGGTGGGGCAGGAAAATACATATGCATAAATTATTAGTGCACTTTCCTGGCTGTCCAGTGGTTAGGACTCCTCGTTTTCACTGCAGGTGGCACGGGTTCAGCCCCTGGTCAGGGAACTAAGATCCCAGAAAAATGTGTGGCATGGCCCCCCACCCCCCCAAAAAAATAAAAATAAATAAATAAATAAATAGTATGCAACCAGTGACAACGGCTGTCTGTCTGTACACCTGTCTGGTCTTTTTCTGCCGATATCTCAGTGATATTGTACAGGCTATTAAGTTCAGGACAGGAGTTCAGAACATGAGCTGGTGATAAGAAAGCAGCTTCATGGAGTGGTTGTGGCTTGAGGGGGTCTGTAAGGCATGGCCGCTTTTCGGTAACTACAGAAAAGGTTTCAGCACCTGTACTTGGTAAGTCCCTAGTCTAAACCTGCAGCTTAAATCTCTCTTTTGAGTTCCAGACCCTTGTTTCCACTTGTCCATTAGACACATCCACTTGTGTGTACCACAGTCACATCAAAGACGACATGTCCAAACTGAATTCATGATCTCATTCCCAGACTTGCTTCTCCTCCATTGTTTGGAACTCAGTAAATGTTGCTCAGGCTGGAACCTCACCCATCATTTTGTCCTCACCTATCACATCCAGTCTTTCTCACAGTCCCACCTCATCAGCATCCCCATAACCTCCCTTCTCTATGTTCCCTGGTCTAGATCACGATCACCACTTGCTTGGGCATCTGCAGTAGTCTTCTAACTGATCCCCCTCCTTGAGATGGTCTTACTCTCCTCTGATTGGTTGCCATGCTGTGGCCAGAGTGATTTTCTGAAAAGACAAATGTATTAGTGTCATAGCATCTGTTTTAAAACTCCTCATTTGGCTCTTGTGACCCAACCCCTACTCTTTGGCCATACGAACTTCTTATAGTTCCTCCTAAATATTGCATTCTTGGGCTTCCCTGGTGGTGCAGTGGTTAAGAATCTGCCTGCCAGTGCAGGAGACATGGGTTCGAGCCCTGGTCCGGGAAGATCCCACATGCCACAGAGCAACTAAGTCCGTGTGCCACAACTACTGAGCCTGCACTCTAGAACCCGCGAGCCACAACTACGAGCCTACGCACCACAACTACTGAAGCCCACGTGCCTAGAGCCCGTGCTCCGCAACAAGAGAAGCCACCGCAATGAGAAGCCCGCGCACCGCAGCAAAGAGTAGCCCCTGCTTGCCGCAACTAGAGAAAGCCCGTGCTCAGCAATGAAGACCCAATGCAGCCAAAAATAAATAAATAAAATAAATTAAAAAAATATAGAAATATCTCACAAACAATCACAACAAATAAACTTAAAAAAATATATATTGCATTCCTGCTAGCCTCTGGACCTTCACAGTGCTCTTCCCTTTGTCTGAATTACTTGTCCCTTTAATTAGTGATCATTCCTTCCTGCAGGGGCACCGGCCTGAAAGCCTTGCCATGAACGTTGACACCCTGAAATCCAGGGGGATAAGGTGACTATTGCACTTCAGTAACTCAAGCCTTCCATTGACACTTCCCCCTCTTTGCCTGGTGGGGGAAGAATGCAGAACTTATGGCTTCAGTTTCTGTGTGAGCCTTTCTCTGTGCCTGGTTTCTCCAGGCACCTGTCCTCGCACCTGCTTCCTGGCCTGCCCTCAAGTCTGATCTGGGGACCTGGAGGAGGGTGTGAGGGTGGGTCAGGAGGAAGGGTAGTGCTTGGAGGGCCAGGAGCCTTGGACTTGCCTGACATTTGCCCCCCACGCTCCCCGCACCGAAGCACTGAGCAGCTGGTCAGCATGTGGGCTGGGAGGAATGGGACTGGGCGAGGCACCAGGGATTAAGGCAGCCCTTGTAGCAGCAACTGTGACACAGGGAGCACCTGGCTCTCCCGGAAGTCCCGGAGCTCTTTCTTTGACCTCCTTGCTTCACTTCCTGCATTTTCTGAATTACAGCTAAAACAGGAGGAGCCAGAACGCTAGGAGTAAACCAGACCCTGCTAGCATTGATTTCCCAAGATTGGCTTCTCTTCCAGCTCCTCTTTTGGATGATGAATAGATGTCAAAGCCAACTCGGTTGCTCGGGTGCTGTTGCAAAGCCTGTGGCGACCCCTTCTCGGCTGCCCCGGGACTTGCGCACTGTGAGCTGTGATGAGTGCGTTCATCCCCGGGGACTGAGTCTCAGCCATTTTTCTAGCAGCATGACTTCAGGCAAATTATTTAACCTTCTGTTTCTTCACCTATAAAGTAGGGATGATAATACTTCTCTTCCAGGGTTACAGAATGAAATAAATATCTGGAGAATCAAAAGCAAAAATGCTCTGCATATTATGAAATGTGAAAATACTTTGCGTAAACTACTTATTTATAGTGTATTACTGCTAGTAATATTATTATTGCTGCTTACAAAGTTAAAAAATTTCCCATCCTTTGAATATATTTCATGAATTCACTGTCTTTCTAATTATCTCCGTGTGTCCTGATTGCAACGTAAAATCCATGACTGTGGCAAAATACCATCGCTGACCTTGGATGTGGAAAATGTGCTCCTTATGAGATCTGCATGGCTTCACATGCTGCTTTTTTGTGTGACATTTACATAGCACCAGTTAAGCATTTTACCGTGACAGCATTTTTTTTTTTCCATTGACATTCTCTCATAATCCAATCATTATTAGGAGAAAATGTCAGTTGATTTTCTGCATTACTAAGAACATGAACAAAGAAAACTGTGTAACAAAACTTTCTGTGTGGAGTAGAGAAACCTAATCACTCTCATGATTTCATCAGTGGGGCAGTTCACAGCTTTAGGGCAAGTTGATGAGCTATCCCACTTCAGAGTTAACCAAAGAAGAAAGAAGAAACAGACAAGTGTAATCGGAGTTGGGGAGTGTAATTAGAGAACAGAAAAAAAAAATACCCCTCGCGGTTCAATTATTAGGATTATTATGAAGGAACTGTCTTTTGAATTGTTTTTAAGCTAAAGAAATCATACACCCGTATTTTTATGTGACCATTTCTCCTTGCATTGGAGGTTTATTTGCCAACAATTCTTCATAAATCTTCATTAAGATATCAGAATTCCTTGCGAAGCCTGACTTCATTTGTATTCCCTTGTACAGTGATTAACAAAAGACCCTTTATGTCTCCATCCAGCTTGATTTCAGTCATGAACTCCATTTTCCTTTTATTATTTCATAGAATCTGGTTACTCGACTGAACTTAGAAAATCATGTCTTGAGGACTTGGTGGGAAGCCAGAGAGTGGTAGTGATGCAGGCAGTCTGTGGGCCCAGGGTGGGTGGGCACAGAGAGGGGCAGCTCAGCAGTGACACTGGCCCCTCACAGTAAGAGGAACACAACTATTACCTCAGAGTCTCTTCTTGTCAGATTAAAAACCTTCTTACCCAAAGTTAATATTTTTTGCAGTTTGAAAATAGATTTCTACAGTTGAAGCCCAGAGTTGGATGAAGCCTGGTTATTATTATTATTTGGCTTGAAAATTAGGCTTTTCTCGTAAGTTATTTGAACATCAGCATGGTCAATTTAAACAATGATGAGAAGATGAGCTATTTAAGGGGTTTACTGAACACTTAAAAGTTGGGTCACAGTAACGGTCAACCACTGGAGTTTAAGCTCCTGAGATCTTGTGCTTTGTACCTTTGACGTCTGCGAGATTGAGTCAGGTTGTTCCCAAGCGTTGAGGATCCTGTGACTGCTGGGATTTCAGGGCTGCTCAGGGCTCAGGGTGAAATGAAGGAGGGAGGATCGTTGCTACCAGAACCGTCTTCTCATCTCGGGTGGCCTCCATTCACATCCTTTCCTTCTTCTTTAATCCAAATCCTCGGCTCATTCCAAAATAGCTGTTAGCAAAAATAGATGCAAATTCCCATTCAAGAATATAAAAGATTTTCAAATACCCTTTTACACTGTGACTTCGAGAATGAAAAATTCAAACTGAGCTTTGCCTTGAGTTTTCTTAACATTTCTCTGAACCCTACATAGATACATTTCTCTCCTGTGGGAAAACTTTATTGTTTCCCCATTTCCCCCCAGCACTATTCAGTGCCTACAAAATGCATATTGATAGTTTTTCTAGTGGGGTCTGGTTTGTGGTCATTAGTGGTGAATATGAAGATTAGATATGGTCCAAGGTCAAAAGGAGTTTAAAATCTGTTAGAAGTAAGACCTACCACCACCGCTAGTGTAAATCTCTTTGAATCAATGTAACTGAAGTCTAGTGCACCTCAACTCTCATATCTTGCTTACATTGAATTTCTTTCTGTATTGAGGCAGTCATTGCATACCATATGATTACAAGGCTGATTACTTGCTCTATGGCCTTTAGGCTTGTTTGCTGGGTGTTATAAACGTGAACAAATTTCTCAAGTAGTTTAGAGGATTCTTACAAGGTATGCAAGGAACAGGACCTTGTTTAAAAAAAATCGACAAAAAGTTTGTTTTCATATCCTAGTTCATACTGCTTTGTTTAAATGATAGTATAGAATGAGGAATCGGGGCATATATTGGTTTGTGGGTATTTGGGCTGGTTGTTAAGTGGAAAAGTATTAGATATGAACTAAGGAAATTTCTCAGGGGAGCACTGACCTTACTGGTTTCAAGAAAAGGAGAAATAGCCATGCCTGGTGATTTTTTTGGTTGCTTGTTTTAAAATATGCACCCATCTCTTAAAATTTATATTTTTTGAGCTCAGGAATGTTGATTAATTAGAACGTGAGCATAGCTCTATGTTTTACTGAAATAATGTGATTTTTTGGGTGGAGGGAAGGGGAGGCTTAAAACATCAGTCATTAATTTTGCTCCCAAATCTGCAGTTTGGACAGATGTGGCAGGAACAGCTTATCTTTGCTCCACAAAGTGTCCATTAGAGCGGCTTGAGGGTCAGGGATCCTCTGCAAGGCAGCTCACCCTAGCAAGTTGGTTTTGGCCGTCAGCCGGGTGCATCAGTTTCTCTCCATGAGGGACTCTTCTTTCCTTACGACATGGAGCCTGGGTGCTAAGCATGAGCCTTTCAAGAGACAGAAAGTGGAAGTTGTGAGTTTTTGAAGACTTGAGCCTGGAAACTGGCACTATATTCTATTGGTCAAGCAGTTGGTCATGTGAATTTTAAATAGGCAATTTTGTGACTTATGGAAACATTTTATTTGAACTTCGTTTAACATATCAGATGGGTCCCCCCAGGTTGATTCTTATCTTGGGGAAGTGGCCTCCTTCCTACCAAGGGTCAAGGAAGGTACGTGAGGTATGGTTAGTGCTTGTCTTGACGTCTGTTTGACTATTTCCGTTCAGGTGAACAGTGTGTCAGGAACAGAGGACTGGATATCAGCTTGAGTTTCTTGGAGGGGTTAGGAAGGCACCCTGTGTTAGGATTGGATGAGGAAGTTGTCAGGCTTCTCTTTCCCCTTTTGGCCCTGTGACTTTATTAGCTCAGCTAATACTTACATAATGCTTACGATGTACCAGGTCCTTTACATCTGTTAACTCAATTATATTTCCATAGGAGATTACGTTACAGGAAGAATCTTAGAGTACCGCTATCGACTCTGAATAATGACATTATTTTTTGAAAAGATTATTATTAATAATCCCTTGCCCTGTTTAATTACTCTGTATAATATATACCTTGTTGCTCTTTAAAGATAGCCTAGAGGTATTTGGAAAATTCTTGGAATTTCGATGTTTTTGAACACATATCTAAATCCTTCCTCGTATTATTGTAGTTTCTCTTAACACTAGAGTATAGATATTATCTTGGTGTATTTTACTTTTAAGTTTAAAAAGTATGTGATTTAATGAGAATCTGAGTATTTTGGTTGGGGATATTACCATGCTGTCAGAGCTGGCAGGGTCTTCCCTTGATTGAGTCTTATTTCCACTCAACACCATTTAATAGTATTGAGAGTGAGTATAATGAACACCAGTGCGGGACTGTCCCTTCTTTTCAGCCGAGGTCAGTTGGCAGCCAGCATACACTGTTTCTTTATTTTGGAAAGGTTTTGCTTGGGCAAAGACTCACTCTTTTAACCAAATCCTGCTTTTCATCTGTTTTTGATGGCAGTGGACCATATTTCCCAGCCATTTGCAAACAGTGCCTGTCTGGCGGGATTTCCTGGACACAGAGCCCTTGATGACCATTACTGGCCAACTTTTTTTGAACTTCAGTGATTAACCTGGTTATTTGTTCTGCATTTTCTGCCTTGGGAACCAATAAGCTTATCCTTTTGAAATTAGCAAAGGGCCTAAGAATAATCTATTTGCTAATTAGACCCATTGTTTTCCCCAGCCTACTAACTTTGATGAATCAGATCTTCCTTCCAGTATCCAGCTGTTAATCTACAAATCAATACTCTGCAGAGTGATGTTAATTTCTGAACAAGGTTACCATGATAGACCTTGGTCATTGCACTTTTAGAATCCTCACTTTATAGACTGACATAATTCAAACATGGCGGGAATGGAACGTCAGTGACATATGATTAAAAATTGGTTGGTCAATCAAAGATAATTTTGTAGTGTAAATATCATTAAATTGCTCTTGTACACAAATAATAATTTTAAAAGTCCACATGTAATGAGTGATCCTCAATAATAAAGCAATCATTGGGACTTCCTTGGTGGTGTAGTGGTTAAGAATCCGCCTGCCAATGCAGGGGACACGGGTTCGAGTCCTGGTCCTGGGAGATTCCACATGCCTCAGAGCAACTAAGCCCGTGCACTGCAACTACCGAGCCTACGCTCTAGAGCCCGTGAGCTACCACTGCTGAGGCCGCAAACCACAACTACTGAAGCCCGTACGCCTAGAGCCCGTGCTCCGCAACAAGAGAAGCCACCACAGTGAGAAGCCCGCGCACCGCAACGAAGAGTAGCCCCCGCTCGCTGCAACTAGAGAAAGCCCACGCACAGCAACGAAGACCCAACACAGCCAAAAATAAATAAATCAAATAAAACAATCATTTTTTCACTCTGTAAAACAATCATTTTTTCACTCTGTAAAAATAAGCAGATGATGAAACTTGGTTGCTGCCACTGGTCAACTGTTGATAGTTCCAGTCTTCGGAGTGGGGAACAAAGCCCTCTAATAATGGAAGACTGGGGAGGTCCCCTGGGCTTGCACCAAGAAAAAAACAATACTCATGTCTAAGTCCCATTCTCTTTCCTCTGTGAAGTGGGTTGAGATGGTCTGGGAGATGTGTGTGACTCTAGTGCTTCTTGCTGTCACTTACGAATGTGGCACAGTGAAGCAGAAGACAGATTAACAAGGAAGTTGGATTCCATAGTCTCTAAGGTTTTTTCCATTTCTTAACATCTGAGGTGTGCATGGAACTATGTGTACATTTTTGTCTCCTAGGAGTAAGCGCTGATCATATGCAAGTGAAAGAAAAAAGGGACTCTGATTTAAAAAGATCTATTTGATCACAGCTTTTCAGAAGCACAGCCCTTCTAATAAGCGATGAAGGTATACGTGTTGCTGGATACTATTAGTAATAAGACCATTTATTTAGTGGGGTGAGCCTGACTGGAAGATATCTGCCTATCTGGTCTTCTCTGTACGCTACTTGTGGGCTTTATGTAACACAAATAGCTCGAGGAACAAAGGAGTTCTGTTGGGAAAAGTTACTTACACATTGTAGTAGATGCTGTATGATTTATGGTGCTGTAATAAGTGACTAGACCATTGCTAGAGATGTCTGGGGTGGATTCTGGATGAGTATTAAAGCATCCTGGTATTTTAATTATCAGTGTACTTACTCAGTTACACAAAATTTGATGGGAATGGGGCATGGTGATCTGTATTTGGAACATCTTTGCAAGACTCTTTTTTGAAAATGATAACACTGTGATCTGCATTTGGAAGTATAACTGTTAGTCCTTACAGAAAAGTCTGTTTAAATGTGTTTTTGTCCTAAGGGCTCAAACATAAAATATAATTTTAAATATAAAAATGCTAAGACCCCAGGTTTTGATGCTTGTAAGTGTCACCAAAATAGCAAGAAACATCAAAATTTATTCATTTTTGTTTAATTTGAAAAAAATCTAAACAAGTTAGCCAACTTTTTTTAAATTGAAGTATAGTTGATTTACAATGTTGTGTTAGTTTCAGGTGTACAGTAAAGTGATTCAGTTATATATATATTCTTTTCCATTTAGGTTATTACAAAATATTGATTTTCAGTTCCCTGTGCTATACAGTACGACCCTGTTATTTACCTATTTTATATATAGTAGTGTGTATATGTTAATTCCAAACTCCTAATTGATCCCTCCCTGCCTTTCTCTTTTGGTAATGTAAGTTTGTTTTCTACGTCTGTGAGTCTGTTTCTGTTTTGTAAATAAGTTCATTTTTATCATTTTTTTAGATTAGACATTTAAGTGATATCATATGATATTTGTGTTTCTCTGACTGACTTCACTTAGTATGATCATCTCTAGGTCCATCCATGTTGCTGCAAATGAATAAGCTACCTTCTTTTTTTTTTTTTTTTTTTTTTTTGCGGTATGCGGGCCTCTCCTGTTGCGGAGCACAGGCTCCGGACGCGCAGGCTCAGCGGCCATGGCTCACGGGCCCAGCCGCTCCGCGGCATGTGGGATCTTCCTGGACCGGGGCACGAACCCGTGTCCCCTGCATCGGCAGGCGGACTCTCAACCACTGCGACACCAGGGAAGCCCTTTTTTTAAATTAATTAATTAATTAATTTTTGGCTGTGTTGGGTCTTCGTTATGTGCGAGGACTTTCTCTAGTTGTGGCGAGCGGGGGCCACTCTTCATCGCGGTACGCGAGCCTCTCACTATCGCGGCCTCTCCCGTTGCGGAGCACAGGCTCCAGACGCGCAGGCTCAGTAGCTGTGGCTCACAGTTGCTCCGCGGCATGTGGTATCTTCCCAGACCAGGACTTGAACCCGTGTGCCCTGCATTGGCAGGCAGATTCTCAACCACTGCGCCACCAGGGAAGCCCTAAGCTACCTTCTTGAATGTAGAAAACACGGGGACAGTGTAGGCAAAAAGTGTCATGAAACTTCACCCCTTTCACCGCCTCACTGAGAGGTTGGACCTACCACTGCAGGTTACAGTGATTGAAAACGCCACCTATATTTACTTTGCTCAAAAAAAAATTCCTGAATGATGCTGCTCTTAGCAGTTTTCCCCTTTCAGTTGAGTTTTATATCTCCTTGAAGAGGTTTGGGAAGAAAGCCTGCCAATTGGAAGGGAAAAAAGAGTAAAAATGTGGAAAACATAAAATTTATCTAAATGCAGCTCTGTAGCACAGAGGCAGTAGCTAAAAGCAAGTGTTACTTTTCTTGAACTGAAGCCCAATTGCAGATGCTAGAATGGCTGTCAACTGCTTTTCTCCCCCTTGTTGCTCAGCAACGGACTCACATTCTTTAGCGGGAGGGGAGTGCTAGCTCTTACCCGCTTTCTATTTTTCTTCTCCTCCCCCACCTTCTCTGTGCCTCTCTGTCTGTTTCTCTTTTAATACCTCATCAACTTCCCCAGCTGTGATTGGACCTGTAAAAGTTAATCTCTGAGTTGTGTGCTGGCCCAGGACATCTAGTAGAAGACCAGAGACCGTGGTCAGCGTTGTGGCCACTTTGAACCAAGCAGGGGGCGACATGCTCGGGGTGGGACACCTAGCAGGCTGCGTTTGTTTAGAAAGTGATGCCTTGCTCTGCCCAGAGCCCATGGGGGAATTCTTGGACTCGACCGGGCTTAATTCTTTAAAATATTTATTTTCTTTTAATTTTGGATTCAGATTCTTAAGATTCTGAGTATCTTCTTTTTTCTTCCAAGGGACACTAACAAGATTACAGAAAATTTCAGGAGTGCTTGGCTTTGGTGCCAAGCAGACCTGGGTCTAAATTCCTACACTATTTATGAACTGTGGAGCTTCAGGCAAGTCTCATATCTTAAACGTTTTGAACCTCATTCATAATATGGGGATAATAATTTCTCTTTGTTGTATTAAATGAGATAATGATGCTAGGAAAATTCTTGAGATTCTGTAGGAGACCAAGAGCTGGGTGGTAGCTAGTACTAATAGCTTCAGTAGGGTACTCTCGGTTGTATTCTTGACTTTGTGCTGTGATTTTTGCGTTACTTGTGCTACTCTAACATGCTGCTGAGAAGCAGATGATGCAAGGCATCTATTGGGAGAATTTGCCTTTATAGTGGGCTTTTTCTAGTCCACTATAGATCAGGTAGGGACCATCACTCTCTACCTAAGATGGACCAACACCCACCTGAAGGCATGCACTCTCTTGAATACAGATGCTGATTATTTTTAGTTAAACAGGTACAGAAAAATCTGTATCTATAATAACTTGCTAAAGGGGGCGGGAGCTTAATTCTTTAGGAAAAATAATCACTCACTTTCCAGAAAGGTTGTAACAAAATTAGTTTTCAAACGGAGCTCTCTCTGCATTTCAAATGTGATTAAAATAAACCAAATGAAAAAGGATTTTAGCAGGAGCTTTCAGTGGCACAAAGTAAAGTACAGTTGTGTCCAGGGTTGCTTTAATTCCAAGCATCTTTCTCAGGGCAGTCTACAATTGTTCCCATCACTTACTATTGTATCTTTTAAACTTAGCTTCAGAATACTTATGCTGATGTTCATGAGTACATCTTCAAATGCTATTTTAGTTTTTCTGTCTCCTTCCTAGTGGATCCTTGAGGCATGGAGAATTTTAGGAAGTGGCATGGATAGTAGTCATTGTTCTCAGCATGCAACAGAGGGAAGGTCATTGAGTGTTTTTGGTCCTTTGTTTCCTCATCAGCAAAATGCTAATATTGCTGTTGCTTACCTAACAGAGCTATTGTGAAATCCAATAATAATAGCAAACTTTTTTTTCTTTCTCCAATCCGTGAATCCCCCCCAAACACCTTTCCTGCCATTTATGCCTCCAGACATATAGCAAACATTTATAAACAATTATGATGTGCTGGGCACTATGCTAAGAGCTTTAGGTGTCCTAGTAACTTTAATTTCAAGATAATGGGGTGGGTCCTTTAGTCCTGATAATAATAATGGTAGCTAATGCTTACTGATGGCTTTCTACCTGTCAGGCTTTGTTTTAAGGTCTTTTTGTGTCATAGGTATTGGTGTGAAACTGAGGTGCAGAGTGATTAAGTCATTTGCCCAAGTTTATACAAGTAATAATTGTAGGAGCTAGAAATGGAATACAGCCTGACTCCAGACCTCTTTTTTCTGTAACATTAAAAAATGTTGGGGCTTCCCTGGTGGCACAGTGGTTAAGAATCCGCCTGCCAATGCAAGGGACATGGGTTCGAGCCCTGGTCTAGGAAGATCCCACATGCCGTGGAGCAACTAAGCCCATGCGCCACAACTACTGAGCCTGAGCTCTAGAGCCCGCGAGCCACAACTACGGAGCCCATGAGCCACAACTACTGAAGCCTGTGCGCCTAGAGCCCATGCTCTGCAACAAGAGAAGCCACCACAATGAGAAGCCCGCGCACTGCAACAGAGACCCAACACAGCCAAAAATAAAATAAAATAAATAAAAAATAAAATAAAAAAATGTTATTGCCATGGACAATATATGAATGAATGGGTGTGGCTGGATTTAGCCAGTAGGTTGTAGTTTCTATTCTCACAATGATATCAGTCTGCGGCTTTCTTTTCTTATGTCTTTGTCATGATTATGTAAGAGGGATATATTGCCTCATGAAACTGATTGGAAAATATTTCCTCTTCCTCATTTTTCTGAAGAATGTTGTTCATTAGATAATGTCTTCTTTAAAGTTTGAATAAGTTCAGAAATGAATTATCTGGGACTAGAATGTTCTTTATGAGAAAGTTTTATAATTAGAAATTTAATTACTTTAATAAATAAAAAGATTAGCAAAAAAAAAAATTGGGGGGGTGGGTGGATGGAATTCCCTGGCAGTCCAGTGGTTAGAACTCTGCACTATCACTGCCGTGGCCGGGGTTCAATCCCTGGTCAGGGAACTAAGATACCACAAACTTTGCGGTGCAGCCCCCCAAAATTTAATTAAACATTCTTTTTCCAGTTTCATAGAGATATATTATAACTGACATATAACATTGTATAAGTTTAACATAATGATTTGATATATGTATATATTTCAAAATGATTAGATAACATCCATCACCCCACATAGTTACAGATTTTTTTCTCGTGATGAGAACTTTTAACATCTACTCTCTTAGCAACTTTCAGATATACAATACGGTTATTGTTAACTATAGTCCTGCTGTACATTACATCACCAGAACTTAATTATCTTATAACTGGAAGTTATGCTTTTTGACCCCCTTCCCCCCTTTCCCCTCCCCCTCCCCCCAACCTGTTAGCTACTATTTGCGATATCTCCATTGTACAGATAAAGAAACCGAGAAATAGAGGCTGGGTAACTCCTCCAAGGTCACACAGCTAGTAAGTGGCAGATGTGGACCTCAAACCATGTATTTTAGCACTCCACCGCCCACACCCTTGCGTGTTGTGCAATATGGTCTCCGGAGTCCGAGGCTAGGGGATTAGGTGCTGCTCTGAGGGCTTTTGGCCCTCTGCTGTCCTTACAGCAGAGAAAAAGCACATCCGGGGCCCCGCCAAAGGCCCACTGTAGCAGAGCTGTTGCCTTGTGGATTAAAAGCTACAGTTTCTTGCTCCCTGAGGTCAGAGGGCCACAGAGAAGTGGGCTCTCCTTTTCTAAGTTAATCGGTGCACAGACTCGGCGGCAGGTTACAGAGGGGTTTTGCCGGGACAGCTGTGGTGCCAGGGCTTGCTTGGGGTCCAGCAAGGGCTTTAGAAGTGCCAGAGCTGATTCCCCAATGGAGAATGGCCCAGAAGAAAAAGATGAATTCCTGGAGGCCGTTGTGTTATCAGGGGCAGCGTATGAGAGAGCAGGACGGCAATATGATGGCTTGTCTTTGGAAGATGGCCAGACAACATTTAAGTTTCAGAGCAGACTGAAGTATTTCTCTTAGAACCTTTATCATCCCTTCTCCTAATTGTTGTTATAACTGGAGTTGAGAGGGAAGTGTGTCGTCTGACTTTATTTACAAAGAGTCAGAATTCTAGGTACACTGAACTAATGGTGTCTGTCTCTCCAAGCGCTACCAATTTATGGAGAGCTTTGAAAATTAATTGGGGAAGACTGCTACTGAAATTTATTTTGGTAACTTGAGACCAAAAAAAACTTGGGAAGGATTTTATTGGTAAATATATACATATATATATATATATATTCCTTACCTAGATTTAAGAATGGTTAACATTTGCCATATTTGTTTCATATTTTTTAATGAAAGTTTAATATTTTCAAGCAAATAATAGATATGGTATTTTAACCCTAAATACTTGAATAGTTATCTCTAAAAATTAAAGACATTTTCCTACATAACGAAATTCCCATTTACAGACCTAACAAAATTAACAATGATTTTTAAAAAAAATTTTGAATATTTTCAAACCCAAAGAGGTACTGAAGAAGAGCGTATTCTTCCTTGGTTTGGATTCAGCAATTTTTAACGTTTCACCACGTCTCTCTGTGTGTATTCTTTTCTTCTTTCACGAAACTATTTGAAAGCAAGTTACAGGCAACATGCGATTTCACCGCTGCATACTTCAGCACGCAGCTCCTAAGAACATCCTTTTACACAATAACAAATACCATGATTACCTAAAAAAATTAACCTTAGTTAAATAATGTAACTTAATATACAGGCCTTATTCTCCCAGTTGTAAAATATCTTTAGCAGCCGTGTGTGTGTGAGTGTGCGTGTATGTGTTCACATATTGCATTTAGTTTTATGCCTCTGTTTTGATTCAGAAATGTGCCCCTCTCTTACCATTTTGTTTCTTTTTCCAAACATTAACTTTAAAAAAAAAAAACATTTTAGACCAATATTCCACATGCGTTTCTTATGATTAAATTAGGTCAAACATTTTGACAAAAATACAACATATGTCATTCTGTGAATTTCTTATTGCATGACATCAAGATACAAACAGTACTTTCTTAATATTACTTAATATCCAGTGCATATTCAGACTTTCCCAATTGTCTCAGATTTTTTTTAACATCGATTTGTCAAAGCATATATTGTGCATCATTTTTAAAAAATTTATTTAATTAATTTATTTTATTTTTGGCTGCGTTGGGTCTTTGTTGCTGTGCGTGGGCTTTCTCTAGTTGCGGCGAGCGGGGACTACTCTTCGTTGCAGTACGTGGGCTTATTGCGGTGGCTTCTCTTATTGCAGAGCACGGGCTCTAGGCGTGCAGGGTTCAGTAGTTGTGGCATGTGGGCTCAGTAATTGTGGCGCACGGGCTTAGTTCCTCCACGGCATCTGGGATCTTCCCAGACCAGGGCTCAAACCTGTGTCCCCTGCATTGTCAGGCAGATTCTTAACCACTGCACCACCAGGGAATCCCTGTGCCTCATTTTTTAAAACAAAGTAGAAAAAGAGACCAGTCTTAATTCTGTTCCTTGTAAACACTTTAGGGTAATGCTTGTGTTTCTGCTAGATGGCAACTACATCCTTTTTCTTTTATAGAAATTACTTTTAATACTGAAATAATTAAAAAATTGAAATAACTTCTCTTAATTACTTTAAAAATGAACTATAATTTTTGTAGAAAAGTAGACAAATCTTAAGTATGTTGCTTGATGAATTTTCACAAATTGGACACACCCACCTAAGCAGCTTTCAAGAAACAGGACCTTCCCAGCTCCAATAGATAGATTGGAGGGACCTACCCCATCTACCCCTTCTAGACCCCCACATTCTCCAGGGTTTCCACTATGTCTGGTGTCATGGGATCATTTGCCTGCTCAAAATTACTTCTATTTCCCTAAAAAAGGGAGCACAAATTAGAGAAGCAATAAAAGATATGTATATTGTAGTTAGGAATTATGAAAACCCACCGTCAATCAAAGACATTTTAGATGATATACTGTATATATTTTCACACAAAATAATTCCCACAACAATGTGTTACATAATGGTTTCATTCAGTGGCTCCCCCTGCTTCCCCGAGAAAAGGGATTTAATCCAAAACGCTAAAGGTTAAGTTATCAATAGAACTCAAAGGGCATTTTGTTTCCATTTGTGTAAGTCGCTTAATGTTTTTTAAGCCCGCGCATATGTTAACAATGGAGGCCGTCAGTTACAGGGGAGCTTAGCAAGGCATTCCTGGAGTTCTCCTCAGGGGTGAGCATCCCGAAGCGAATTCAGGAAAAGAGCAACTCTTTTCACTGGAGGAAAGTATTTTAATTAGTAACTCTCAAAGGATAATAAACAGTCAAATAATTCTGAAATCACTTGGCTTTGGGACAAGTCATTACAATGAGCATGCAGTTAAAAAAAGAAAGAAAACAAGGCTGGGGGCATGTATAATCAATTAAATGCAAGTAATTACATTATGAGGTTTTCGTGACAATTTTATGGTACATTAACAATGTGGAAAGGCATGCATCCTGCATTCTAGTAGGAAAGCTGATAGCACAGTGTATGTGCGAGTATCTTGACCCAAGGTTCGTTTTCACGGACTTCTAGGCTGTTGGGCTCTGCAGCTGCTAACAGGTATCCTTCTAATGGGCTGAACTGGGTAGAGAGGTGTCCAGTGAAGCCTTCTTAGATGACCCACATCCATCAGGTCAGGTGGGTCCTATATTTGCATCTGGGTAGTATTGCTGTAGGTACCTGAGTGTGACTGATCTGTGTGCCTGGATTTTTTTCTGGGGGGCGGGGGGGAAGAATCTACCTTCTCTGGTGTGGTTTTCAATGTGGCATGCCCTAGTGACATTAGTTCTGAAGTGACTTGCTAAAGTTAGAAAGTGAGATTGAACAGCTGGGTTGATGGCCTAGTGCTGGGTTCCCACCAGTTGTTTCAAGGGGATGGAGAGGAGCCACCCAGAGTGCTTTGCAGCAGCTGTGACCCCAGCCAAGGGAAGCTACATTTTGAAAGCACACTAAGAATAGACAGATACTTACAGGCTCCCGATGTTAAAGTAAGGAAGAAGGTTAAAAGCTTCTGGGTGCTACCATTGTAAAGCAATTATACTCCAATAAAGATGTTTAAAAAAAAAAAAAAGCTTCTGGGTACAAACAGTTCAGTTCACTTTTTTAAACACACACACACACACACACACATGCTTATATATGCCTCTCTCTATCTCTCTCTCTCTAATCTACATGAACTCTGCTTTGAATAAACTCTGTCATTAGGATGCTTTGGAATCATGGCTTCATAGCATCACGCCCACATTTGCCCACCGACTCTGCATGGGAACTGCCTAGAGTTTTTTAGTTCTGGTCAGTTGGTAGCCAACAAGAAAAATATTACTACAGCAATAAAAATATTGCTATAATATCTGAAGTATATTGTGTGTTCAGACTATGCTGCTGGACTTAATTTGAAGCTATGCTTGGCATAAGTACCACAAATGGTATATTCTAATTCCTAAAATGTATTCTACAGCATATTAATAAAGTGAGAAAAAGATTACACCTAAAATAAATTAGAGAAACGTTAGGTAAGCTAATTTAAACACAGAGCCTTTTATAATAATGCATATATATTGTATAAATTTTAGGGGGGGAAATCTAACATTCAGTGTTTCCCAAACTAACTTGATAACAAAACCTTTTAGGGTGCAATCTTGGGGGATTATCTTCTAGGGCTAATATCCCATAGAACGTACTTGAGGGTACCCTGCCCATAACTGCCTCTCCTCACAACCAGTGTGACTGAGCCCCAAAGCTTTTGTCACCTGAGAAGTTGATTTTAGGTTGAAATGTCAGATGAGGTCCACCCACGCAGTGATGCTGTTGGCAGACTCAGAAGTGTCTTTCCCCCTAATTACCTCACAGTGACTTAGTATTAATTACCGCCTCGCCCCCCCCCATGCCTGCACCTTAGGGCACACTTTCATTTTCATCTTTTTGTCAAAATAGTTGTTATCAGGATTACGGCAATTTTCCAGACCAAAGCTCGATTGCCGGGCTTATCTTAACCTCTTTTTGTAGGAACATGTTGACAAAAATTTGTTCAAGGAAAATTTTGGAGCAAAATAAGAAAATACAGATAGTTTATCTAGATAGTCATGAAAAGTCGTGTTTCTGTCATTTTCCTCCTGATTTCATTTCCGTGCAATAATAGACGTTCCTTTTCTCACGTTAGACAACATATGATAACGTGTACATATTCCTGTACTTTGTATTAAAATCATATTTATTATGTGTCTGACTATGCAAACTATGAACCTTTTCTCAAAAAGTCATTTAAAATGAACGCAAATCCTCATAGTTCTGGGCTGTTTCTTCTAATATTTTCATTTCAGAGCACATTACAAAAATGTACTTTGTGTAAATGTTAAAAATGTAAAATATTATGAAGAGCTAAAAGGGAGTAGCTTAGGAAAACGAGAATTATCTCCAATATTTCTTTTTCTCCCCATAAAATGATTAAGTAGGAAAGATTCATCTACATGTTGAATTTCACTTAAGTAATTATAGTTATAGTCAATTATAAAAGCCAGTAACCTAAAGTATTATAGAATGAACACATTTATGGAACATCAACCCTATTTGAATATTTTCCCTAGTACTCGACATTAATGAAGACCAAAGACAAATCAGGCTGAAGCTGTTCTTGTCAGATTTTCTGAAGGAACAAACTTTACGGGACGCGGGACCTTTAACAGCCCCAGCTCTGGTTTGGAGCCCTGCTTAAGGCAGGCATGCTCGGTTGCTACCTTTGCGTCTCCAAATCCATCTTCAGAGTCCTTTTACCTCTTCCTTTTAAGTGATAGCAGGGAGTCTGGCTTTGTGTTTGGTTTACATTTCTGAAGTAGTACTTGTGTTTCTTCCTCTCCTTCCTCCCTAGCACCAGCTACAGGATCACATGGAGCTAATTTGTTTTACTGTCACGGGAGTCCCTTTTCTTGACAGGATGGGCCTGATTAACACCAGGCCAGTTAGGGCTTCCCTAGTGGCCCAGCGGTTGAGAGTCCGCCTGCCGATGCAGGGGACGCGGGTTCGTGCCCCGGTCCGGGAAGACCCCCTGTGCCGCGGAGCGGCTGGGCCCGTGAGCCATGGCCGCTGAGCCTGCGCGTCCGGAGCCTGTGCTCCGCAACGGGAGAGGCCGCAACGGTGAGAGGCCCGCGTACCGCAAAAAAAGAAAAAAAAAACAGGCCAGTTAAAAGGTCAACCTTGCAGGCCAGTATACACACTCCATGTCTCAAGGGCTTCAGGAGGGATGAGGAGGGATGGTGGTGTGTTACTGAAGCAAGATGGGGGTGGGGTGGGGTATCTATCTTGTGGGGTCCTTTCCTCCGAAGGACTGAGTTTGTAAGGGGCTGTTGTTCCAGGACTGAGTCAGGCTATCAGCAGCACCAGTCCATACCCTCTTTTCCTTCCTTCCTAAGGGTCCAGGTTATTTGCGTCAGCCTCTTTGGGTTCACAAGGCAGTAACATGTCATGGAAAAAAGCCCCAGATGCGACTCTGAGAGCAAGATTGGGCTCTCTGCTGGGTCACATAGAACCTCAGGAAATTTTTTAAGCCATTTAACTTTTCCCAACTCAGTTTCTGGATCTTAAAAATGGAAGTTAGTAAATCTGCTGTGTGAGGATCAAATTAAGATAATTTTTTTTTTTTTTTTTTTTTTTTTTTTTTTTGCGGTACGCAGGCCTCTCACTGCTGTGGCCTCTCCCGTTGCGGAGCACAGGCTCTGGACGCACGGGCCCAGCGGCCATGGCTCACGGGCCCAGCCGCTCCGCGGCATGTGGGATCTTCCCGGACCGGGGCATGAACCCGCGTCCCCTGCATCGGCAGGCAGGCTCTCAACCACTGCGCCACCAGGGAAGCCCAAATTAAGATAATTTTTGAAGCTATAAAATGCTATATACATGCCAACTGTCGCTCTCAGACATTATTATTGCCATCATTATTGTGAATATTATGATGTATGACTAATAATGAATCAGTATTATCATGACTGTCATTATTAATAAATATTAGTACCACTTCATTCATTCGTTTGTTCACTTATTCATTCATTTGACAAACATTTATGTATTGGGAGTTCCCTAGTGGTCTACTGGTTAGGATTCGGCGCTTTCACTGCTGTAGCCCAGGTTCAATCCCTGGCTGGGGAGCTGAGATCCCACAAGCCACGTAGCACGGCCAAATAACAACAACAACAAAAAGCATTTATTTATTAAGTGTCTGCTATATGCCCAAGGCGGTGCACTCTCAGGAGCCATGGTGGGTGGCACTCGGTGGTGGTTCAGTTGACCACTTTGCTGAATCAAACAAGAATGAACTGATAGTGATTTCATTTGTTTTAGAGGATGTTACAGCATCCTCTAGATTTCATGTCCTCCCAGGGACCAGTAAAGAACACGTTTTCCTGGCTGAGTTTTTTGAGCACTTGATACGTAAGGATACATAAGATATGCGTAAGATTCATTTGATACAGACAGTGAGAAGCAAAATGATTTGTTAAAGAAAACTCATTAAATGCTTTCCTTCCTTCCTTCCTTCCTTTTCTTAGTCGTTTATTCCATGAGTAGTTTTTGATTATCTGCTGTGGGTCTTGCATACTCAATACAATATTGGAACTACTGAGAACTTGAAAGCTTATTTAAAGTCTCCTTCAATTTCAACACCCTTTAAAAAACAGTCTCATGGGAAGGAAAAATCTAAACGCATCCTGTAGAGAAAATATTCCATACCATTTCCTCTGACCATTATTCCCATCTTTATCCTGCTTCATTCTTTACACAGAGTTCCTCTGCAAGTCAGTGGGAACTGCGTAGCAGGGCTGCAGGCAGGATGTGCCTCAGAGCGGGAGGAGAAAGAGCCCTGGGGTTGGTCATCAGACTAAATTTAAACCCTTATTTGGAGCGACTATATAATTAACGTGGGGTTAAAAAATGAAAAATACAGCTGCAAGGGTAGGTTTATTCCTTTAATAAGAAAAGAAGAAAGTCAGGAGGGATGAGAAGAAAACAAACACAGTGACATGAGGCATGCATTCTCTTTCATAAGAAGAATCAAAGATAGTTTCAACCTAATCTTTTGAGAGACAGTAAATGCCTCTCCCTTCTGGATTAGGCAGATGACAGGAGTAACAGCACCGCAGCTGGGAGTCTCCAAAGCTGACAGGTGCTGGATATAAGATGCCCCAGATTGTCCCGTGAAGTGTAGACAGTGCTCGGGATGACAGGCCCCGCTTGATCTGTCCGAGGACAGAGCTGCTCCGTCTGTTGACGCCTCGTTCAGCGTCCCCCCACCTTGCTCAAACAGCTGCCAGAGGCAGCCGTGAAATATTGCTTAATTATAGAATTTCCCTTGATCCTCTTTATCCCTTCCTTCTACTGCTCCCCCCACCCCCCGGCCCCCTTGTGCCCCTCCGTGGTTCACAGCACCTTTAGGCTAAGCACTCAGAGGGGTATTATGGTGGTGCCTTTTCCAGCTCAAAGTTGAGGGACTCACAGATGTTCAACCCTACACTCTAGCTGTGGAATTATTCTCGGAGGCTGTAATTAGCAGTTTTAGGTTCAAAAGTGGAATGCAACATGATTTTTTAAGCAGGAAGTGAGTTTACTTGGAGTGGGGGAAGATAGCTTTTCTCATTCTTTCTCTCCTTTTTTCTGATTGAGAAATAATGCTTATTGTACAAAATGGAGGAAGTATCAACAAATCTAAAGATATGAATGAAACCTACTTTCCCCTTATTCATATGTATGTATATTAACCAAAATAGGATCATGTTCACTTAGCAATATATTGTGAACATCTTTGCAGTTTAACAAATATAGATCTGTGTCATTTATAATGTCTGTTCAGTCTTCCATGGTCTAGCTGAACCATAATTTATTTAACCATTTGACACATTTAAGATATAAACAAAACTGCAATGGACATCCCTGCACATACATTTTGCATACTTGTTGTATTGGTTTGGAATTATGTTTATGATTAACAGGGATGTGAAATGAGATTATTTATTTATCTCTAATGTTAAGGTAAGGTGATCAAGGGCTGATGTGATGGCTGCACAGGTACTTGTCTTTTTCTACTTTGTTTTTCTTAATGAGTGGCTTTCATTCCTCATGATTTAAGAGGGCTGCTGTAGCTCTGGCCATCACGTCCACATTCCAAGCTGGAAGAAAGAAGGGTGGAAAGCAGAAAAGCTTGTGTATCCCTTCCATTTAAAGAACTTCCCCAGAATTTCACACAGCACTCTGTTTAGTGTCTAGAACTTAGTCTCTTGGCCACACTTAGCACCCAGAAGAGAGGGAGAGCAGATATTCAGAAGCAGCTGGCCATCTCTGCCATATCTCTCTAACTGTGTCCTTGGTATAAGCTTCGTGGAAGTGGAGTTTCTGGTTCAAAGCTTTTTAAAGGTTTTGTAATGTGCTGACAAACTACTCTCCAGAAAGAGGTTACCGAGTTAAGTTCAGTAATATGCAAGAGTGACCCTTAATGAGGCTGTGGGTTCTTGGATGAGCATTTTTAAAGCGATTTTCCTGAAGCTGTGTTCTTTCTTTTGTTTAAATCACACATTCTTCAGAGGGTTGATGTGGCGGGTGTTGATATATTTACAGTTTTTTCTTCAAAATTGATGTCTGTACAAGTAGAGCATTCCTTCCAGATATTAGAAGGACATTTGGCTGAGAATTCAAACGCTGTTCACACATGTTTCCTCCACTTCTAAGAAAACTTATTTGGAGATTGAATTAATAAACGAACCCAAGTAAGGTGGCTCCCTCCCAGTCTGAAAAATTTCCCTGCCAGTTAAGTAAAAAGGCACAGTGAAGAAGCTGTTCAGCCCACGTCTGTTCAGATATATAGATGTTTGATTTCTGTCACACTGTGGCATGGCCATCAGTAGCTCCAAAAATAAAGGAATCTTCTGCTTGGGGTTTCCTCCTCTTGGGTGGGGTCTGTTTTCTCCTTCTGTGAAAGGATATTAAGGGTCATCATTATTGCCAAATTTTTATTGCTTTTGTTTAGATATTAACAAACTTGGTGTCACTCTGTTCCTTAATTTGGTTATTCAGATATCTTAGCCTTTTTTCCCCCATCTTTCTTTGAAAAAAATATGATAGTTGGTGAATCAGTAGGTGACAGTACCTTGTATATTCTTACAAGTTTCCTATAAGTTTAAAGTCTTATCAAAATAAAAATTACATGCACAGAAATAGATATTTTTTAAGATGAGAATTAATACCAGCTACTTTAGTGAAGAACAGTGGGGTTTAGATGGGGAAATAAGTCATAAAAAATGGAAACAGATCCATATTTCTGTTCTTTGTTAAATACAAAAGATTAAAACCGTAGTATATTTTTGATTAACATTAACATTAACTCTCTTTGAAGTTTGCATTAACATGCTTTGTATAAAACTATAGTACTTTTTAGGCTAAATTTGTTTTTCCATTTTGTTGAGTCATAGAAACTTCAAGTCTTCTTGCATTTCTGTACCTAATCTGTACCCCTACCTTTTGGGGTGAGCTATGGGGGTGAACTCTTGTCACCCTGTAAGTGATTGAAAAACTAAATTAGTGTAAAACTTCTTGAACGTTTCTGTTAGGAAGGATGGAAAGCCATTAGATACTCTTTTTCTAGTATTCAGTCTTTTGCTTTTCGCTTGAAGCTGAAATCCTTTCTACTTTATACATGAGGCTGAAAGTCTTGTGCTGACATGGGATGCTCATCACTGCTAAAAGTGCCCAATGAGGGCACTAGAGGAATCTCAGCTTTGGCCTTTTCTTACACGGGATCTGAGAGTTGTTATTATTAGAATGCAGGGTGGGAGGAGGGGTGGTGGTGAAGGAGCCACTGAGGCTGGTGGTTTGCTAGTTCATTTGTGTTTTGAGAATGTTTTTGTCTCTAGATCAATTATTAACTAGCTACTCTATGTGAAATCAAATAAATCTGTAGGTTTTTCAGTGAATGGATGTCCACTCTTATTTTCCCCCATTTTCTTGGGTTCATTGTACCCTAGGGTGTTTGCAGATTTTTTTTGCATTTGAATTCCTCAGCTCTTTGTAAAAAGTTGGGATACATTTTCATGAGAGAAAGAAGAAGAATTAATATTTATAGAGTGTCATGTGTGTCTGGCACTCACGAGTGGGTGTTTTACTTTTGTTATTGGATGAAATATTCAAAACAACCTCATGAAAGGATGTTCTTATGCCTGTTTTACAGTGGAGGAAACTGAGGCTTGGAGATGCTAAGTAAAGTTTCAGTGGTCTCTTAACTGGTTAATTGCAGAGGCAAAGTTCAAAGCTACTGCAGTACTGCCTCATTTGGGTGATGCTTTCAACCAGAGATGCCAAGAAATACATGTAAAGAGACATTGTGGGCTGAGTTTACAGGAAACATAAGCAGTGTTGCCCGGTGATTATCTGCAAGGCCTCCAATGTCCCTCTCCCCTCCCTGCCTGGGAAGCCTAACTCAACTCCCCTTCTTTTGTCTTCCATCCTCCAAATCGTTTCTTGCGAAATGAGATGCGGGCTGTGAAAAGCACCTCCAGCCTTTCTCCAGACTGGGGTTGGGGTTCGTGCCAGTCTTTTCTCTAATTCCATGTGTCTTGTCTTTCAAACATGTGCAGAAAGTGACTGACACCCAGAGCCCAGGGTGGCTCATCCCTTTCCCAGAATTAAAAAAAAAAAACCAACAAAAAGGGATTGACTCTCCCCACATGAATAGAGGAGAAACTAGACTAACCCCAAAGAATTTTTGGTTTTTAGGAGGTTTTGCCCTGTTTCTTTGGGCAAGTGACATTTAGTTCATTTGGCCCCATTAGAAGAAGCTGTGTGTCAATGTCCCATTTAAGAACAACTGGAAAAACAACACGTTGAAACACGTGTTGGGCACAGAAAGCCTGGAAAAACAACTTTCAAAGTATTTGAGCACTTAAAGTAGCTCGGTGGTTTAAAAAAAATTCTTTAAAATACTGATCGCGAGATTAAAGCTGCTTCCCAGATGTCAGATGCAGCTGATATGGGGAGCGTATCTAACATGCAGCTATCAAGACAGAATGTCAGGCTCTGGACCATTTATAATAACAATAATAATAGGGGCTGTGCTCTGTTAACCTCCACACCACCCTTTATTTCGTTGCCACTAGCCACCTGATTGCCAGCTCCTAGGGCCCACGCTAGATCATCTTCTGTTCCGTCCATCCCAGAGGAAAGGACACTGCAGGCATTCAGGACCATATGCCTATTGAAGTGGCATGAATTCAACTCTCCATACCTACCAAATCCCAACACAGGTATCTGGGGACAGCATCACTTCATCTGGAGCTGGGCTGTAGAAACAGTACCGTGTCCTAACTCTGGAAGGATCCATCTGTGTTGGGCTTATTGAAAGACCTTACAATATACGCGAAGCTGAGCAGACTGTACATTATGGGCCATTTAAAGGATATCCAGTGGTCATTTTCACCACACTCCGCATTTGCCAAAACTGATTTTGGAACTGAATCCTCGTGGAAGATGCAGTGCCAGTGTAAATGCATCTTGTTGAACGAACTGAATGAACGGATGAGTGCCTTTCACTTCCTCTGATAATTCTAGAATTCTCTATTCACTAGGAACCTCATCTTTTCTTCACTTCTCCTCATTCCCATCCCATATTTTTGTTTGTGAAAAAGGAAAAAGTGGGAAAAGAGGTACCAAGTACATATTTTATACTTGATGCCTGGAAATAATAAAATAATAAAGAGTGGTAAAATAAACTCTTACATTGTTGTTTGGTTTCAACACAAGAAGCAACGTGATTTATAAATCTTTTAATATCATTATTGATCCTAATATGAAAAGCGAAAAAATAGGCTAAGCGTTGGTAATACAATTGCAATACAGCCAAAGTTCTTTAATCGGGTGCTTGGCCAAAGGCAAACAAGCAAACAGAAACGCAGTCCTTTTTCTTCTTGCTTTTTTTGGGAATAGGAAAAATGAGGTGAAGCAAGAGCTGGCCCAGTTTGCAGAGACCAAGTCAGCTTTGCCCCGGTCGGGTGGCGTTGGAGACCTCCGCGGGGATGACGGGGTGCCTCACACAATAGCTCAACCTACGAGGCGAGGTCAGTGAGTCACACCTTGGGGCTGTGTCCATGAGTCACCCGCTTCCCAAAGAGGCTTTCTCCAAAAGTGGTGTATTCATAGTGTCCCCTACTTTCCCGCCCCAGGGACAAAACGCTGGTAAATAAACCCCTGCAGGAAGGAACTACGTATATTACAGCCTCACGTGGGCTCACTCTGCACTTCGGGGCTGACAGCAGCTCTCCCTGACTCAGCTTCTGCCTGGGCCGAGCAGGTTCAGGAATGAACTTGCAGAAAAGCTGGTGATCCTCTGTGGATAGGATTCACGTAGATAGATGCCCACAGCTGGCCGCGGCGGAAGTGCCCGCCGACCTTTCACGCTGCTGCGGCTCCTACTGGGGCTAATTTAAACACGTAGAGACTTCTTGGCACTGCTGGGATGGAAGTCGAGGATTAGAGCCTGGTAGTTAAAAATACAATCCCTGCCATTCATTCGGAATTCCAGAGAACTCTGAAATTTTTTGAATTGGCAAGTGAATGGTAGAGACCAGAAGCGTGCACCAAAATAATGCTTCTGGTCTGGTATCATCTTTTATTAGAGGATCCTAAAAAATTCCCTACTTATATATGAGTTATTAGTCCTGTGTCACAGACTGCAGCCATGTCTGATGAGCTGCCGAAGTGAAAATCTGACCGGAACCTTTTAACTATAAATTACCTGTGGTTTCAAAGGATGAACTTTCTCAGCCAACACACTTTTGTTGTGTGAACAGTCACCTTTATTGTACGACATGAGAGAGTCAGTTTTTATAGCTTTCGGACTTAATCTGTGAATGATATGAATGTTTTGCTAATGGATGTGTCCGCTAGGTACATTTGCAGCCTGACTTTTTACCTCTTTGTATCTTCTCTTCTTAGGAATCGGGCTAGCAAGAGGTGGTGACGTTTAAGATTTGGGCAGAACAGAGTAAGAATTGTAACCAATTGTAGTGCTGTGAAAGCTGCTTTGGGACAAAGAATCATCAATTGGGGTGACAATAGGAAGGATGGCAACTTGGGAGGGAGACTGGTGGCTTTAGAAAGAAAATAAAACATTAGCTACGGATCTGTTCAGTCAGGTGGAGAGCCAGCACTTTATTTCCAATTGTCAGTATATTCAGAAGACAAGTTCCCGTGAACCAGCTGGGCTGATAGGGTTAAACAGAGGGGAACAATTTACTGATGGCTACTAATCAGATCGGGTTGCCAGTTTAAACGTGGGCTTTGAGCTACCACTGCCGTGGGGCTCGCACTGTGATCAGCTCCCACTTCTCTCTGGGTTTGGTGACAGCAGAGGAACTAAGAAAGAGTGTGCCTCTGGGCCTGGGAGAATTAGTAAGTGTGTATTCCAGCTGTCTTTGTTCTTGTGGTTAAGACCCACCTCTGGTGTCAGTCGGAAGAGCTAAGTATCACTGGCAGAAAACAAAGTGCCACAAAAGGCGCCACTCAGAGGAATGCAAGGTATGAGTAAGATGTGATGTGTCATTTCCTAGGTCTTGAAATTTAAATCAGAACACACTGCCTACATGTTTAATGTGATTGAAACACAGGCAGCATTTATCCCTGAAATACAATATAAAAGTAAACCAGCTTTTAGTGTTTGTATTTTAATTCTACTGGCGGAAGATTTTCAAAACTTTAATGTGAGTCTTGGGCAACTCTTCTTGCCATCTGGTATAGGCTTAAACATTGGCATAATATTTGTTGTCTGCTGACAGTGGTTCCAGTTTACTTGGCAAGCCCTGTCTGGGAAATTATCAACCTCATGCAAATCTGTGTCAGTTTTCATTTTTAACACTGATGAGTTTAATTGAACTGGTTCACAACAAGCTAGCTGCAAAGCTATTTCAGTTAGCAGTTTTTAAGCACATAATCTTCAGTGTATATATACTTTTGTTAGAACATTAAGAGGGTGGTGAATTGGCCTGGTAAGTCAAAAAAAATTGTAATGTCTGATTTTTAAAAGTAAGATGATTTACTTTTGCCCTCGATTGGTCTTGTGAATATTATGGGGGGGTTGCAGGAGTATTGTTTTTCAAGTGCCTACAATATGCAGGACACCTTGCTCCACCCCTAGGGTCCTATCTATGATCGAAAGAGCTTATGTTCCATTGGAAGAGAAATATTAACACCCCCCAAACAAGAAAGAATGAGGGGAGAGGTTAAAGAGAAACGGGGATTGGCCAGGGGATGAAGCCAAGCAGCGCTGAGTGTGAACTGAGTTTTGAGCCAGTCAGCCTTGGTTTTATGACCCCAGGTTGCCTCTAAATTCCCATCTCTTTGGTGTGGTTCTCTTTAACCACCTAGCTGGGCCTGGGTGGTAGAAAAGAAGACGCTGCTTCTAAGTCCTGCCCTAATAGCTCTGTTGAGCGTAGGGAGCCCTAAGTAATTTCTGACACTAACTAATGTGAAACTCTAATATATTAGGAGAGGAGAAGGAGGAAAAAGGCCAAACACTTATATTTGGATGAAATCTTTGCCCATAGAAATGAGCAAGCCGCTTATTATGTTGCTACGAACTCTAAATTCTTTCAAAATTAAGCACTTATAATCATTCCTATTTTTATATCTCTGTATGCTTCCAGCAATACAAAATGGATTGCATAGGCCTTCTCTATTTCAGAAAGTCTTTGTTGTGTGGCTTCCTTCCATAAAGTTAGTGTAATAGGTCATGAACTGGAGGGTAAATTCGTCCAAAAACACCAGGCCTTTTCCTGGGCTATAAGAAGTCGGTGGATTCTATTTTTACAGATAAGATTTTATCTTTGCCTTTCATGGTTCTGCTGCCAGTCAGGATTTTATATTTACAAAATGCTTTTCATTTATATGCCTACCAAGTGCACGTGCACAATAGATACACAATCCACACTTGTTGAATAAACTTGAACCAAACGTTGCCAGCCTTGGGCTGGAGGCTGGAGCTGTCTTCTGGGGATTTATTTGCTGAGGAAGTGAGCAGGGGAAGCCCAGTGAACTGGTCATGACATTGGCAGGTGACTTTGGTGGTTACAGGTTTCCCAGAGCAGACCTTTTTCACCCTTGCAAGGAGGAACCGGAGCACTTGTTCTTTTTTACCTGTCTCACGGATACGGGTGCTGAGACTAGGATGGGTTAAATGGCTTGTCCACGTAGGTCACACAGGGTCAGAGCTACATGAAAACTCAGGTATGTGTGACTCCAAGCCTGTGGTCTTTCCAGAGGCCATAGTGCCTCATGCTGTCTCCCAGTAGGCTGTCAATGGCCAGGGGAGACTAAGGATCCGGGGGTGACTTGGATCCCAGCTGTCCTTGGGATGAGTCTGGAGGTGGGTTAAAGAAGGGATTGTCAGATAGGGAGGGTGGGGAAGGGATGGAGGGCAAGAGGAAAACCTGAGAGACTGGAGAAGCCTGGAGGCCATTGCCCTCATCAAGGTGAAAGGTCATGCAGGGGGCTGGAAGGGAGGAAATAGGAGCTAAATTAACAATCCCCTGGAGGCCGATGGGAGGGGCCAGGCCGATAGGAGAGGGTGGTAATGCTGCCCCTCCCCACTGATTTCCATGACATTCTAACCCCCAACATAGAATTTTCCTAATACATAAAATGACTTTCTCAACTTGTGTCTTTATTGAAGAACACATTAATTCCAGAAGGAAAAATTATTTAACACAGCACAGTTTTCCATAAGCTACCATTTCCAGCCAAATATCTTCTCAGAGAAATGCTGACCTTTGTTGCCCCTGGGCAAAATGCAGGTCCTCAGAGCTGAGGCTCTTTGCCGACCTGGACATCACAGACCCTGATGTGGTTGGAGGTTTGTCCTTTATGAGACTGTGAAGAAAGGCAGCATGGGAAGTAGTGGTCAAAGGGGCCCCCAAAGGAAGAGGGGGCCTGATTATCTTTCTTTCAGGTACCATTTCCGCTGCACACCACCCCAGGCCTCCATGTGAAACCCTTGCAGACATTTTTTTTTTTTTTTTTTTTTTTTGCGGTACGCGGGCCTCTCACTGTTGTGGCCTCTCCCGTTGCGGAGCACAGGCTTCGGACGCGCAGGCTGAGCGGCCATGGCTCACGGGCCCAGCCACTCCGCGGCATGTGGGATCCTCCCAGACTGGGGCACGAACCCGCGCCCCCTGCATCGGCAGGCGGACCCTCAACCACTGCGCCACCGGGGAAGCCCTATCGATTTTTTTTTTTCTTTTTTCCCTTAGACATTTTCTTGAAGTGGACTCTTTAAGGGAGTGACATCAGGGAGGGGTGGGAGTAGTAGGGAAGTGGGGATTAGTCTAGCTAAACTGTGGGTCCTGGCAAACAGTAAGGCTGCACTGAGAAATACAGGAAAGGAAGTGACTCAGTAGCTCAGAGAAGGAGCAGAGATGAGACAGCAGTATGGAATAGCGGGTGGTTTATCCTACGTTTGGGAATGGGGTGAGGGGAGCTAAGTGATGTGAACAATAAGAGAATTTAGTTTTCAAATCAAACCATGAGCAGTGGATTAAGTTCTTGTGAGCAGTGCCCTTGCTGTTGGCATTCAGACGAGGAGCCGCCCTGGACATCACATAAACTGAGGTTTAGAGCAAAGCTGCCGTGGGGTCGACGGATGTGCAGAGGCTGGGAGTTGGAGTGCTTTTCTTCTCAGAGTTGTTTCAGAGCAATGAGAACTGCTCACGTATGAAAGGCTCCCTCTTGTACTCAAGTCTTTGGGGAATACAGTGAGTGACACTTTTAATTAACAAACCCGCTGGGAACAAAACTCCTTTAAAAGCGTTGGCTGGGTGTGGAGTTTGAAGGGTGGGCTGCGGAGACTCCCACGGTCCTGGGGGAGTTCTGGGGCTTGAAGCCGCGGCTGAGTTGTGCATCTTTGGGGTCGGATCTATCGGAATGAGGGCCAGAGTGTTCCCCCAGAAAGCCCTCACCTCGGTCCCAGGGGATGGAGGCTGGCCAGCCGTGGTGGCAGTCCTCAGGCAAGCTGAGTTCCTCTACCACTTTGGGTGCGGGCCTTTCTGATCTCCCCAGATTTGGGAATCCCAGCCCACTTGTTCAGAATGGGAGGGGAGGGTGGGGGACTGGCATTTGGGAATGCATCATTCGGGTTCCTGTATAGTTCCGACCACTGACAGATAGCTGAGTGTCTGTACACAGCAGCGTCCTTAAATGTCTTCCACTGTACGGTGTATGTCACTGCGTCTCACCGGGGCTGCACGCATGCTGCTTCTACCACAGTATCGATATCCATGGTGCCAGAGGTTCTAAGAAAGGCTCACGAAAGGGAGAAGGATACTTCCCCTCCTGGTACCACAGTGGAAAGTATTTCTGTAGGACATGCCTACCTTGGGAAAACATGTTTTAGTAGTAAGAGTCCTGAAGGAATAGTTAGTCAAAGGGTTTCTTCACTCATTACTTTGCTAAAGGGAGCTTAATTTTGAAATCCTCATCAATTGTTTCCTCACTTGGAAGGCCTGTGACAGACCCCCTGAGGCTGGCTATGAGTCTTCACAGGACCAAAAGTTGACAAAGGATTTTATGCAAGCTTTGAACAGAATTACAATTATTAAACTTGAAGGTGTAACTAAGACCGTTGTTTCTTCCTTTAGGCTTAGGTAATTGACTTTCATCTCTGTAGTTCAGCCCCCTACCCACCCCCCGCCCCGTTTGTGTTTTTCTTAACAAAATCGTCTTGGTTTTTAATTTTTATTCCTCCCAGTTTATTTTTGATTATTTTTTAAAGACCACTGATGGCTCCTATAGTATGAAACTCAACAGTTAAACTTAATTCTGCCTCCTTTAGGGAAGCTGACTTTTTTTTTTTTTTTTAATCATACTCATTTTAAAGGCCTTCTTGGGAAAACATCCAACTTTTCACTCAAGGCAATGAATGAGCTCCCCATGGCAATAACTTCCAGTCTGGGATGAAGAAATCTGAAGAATTTTAGCCGTGGCAGTATTCAGATGTGAGGAAACAGAAGCAAACTAAAAGATAAATACAGCTCCAGTGTAGGAGATAGCACTGATTTAGGATTTAGCCTAATGATACTAATAGTGGTTTCCTAAGCTGAGGATTCAAAGGAAGCCATTGTTATTCAAAAGCAAGGTGTGTTTGAAAGGAGCAAGCTCTCTCCTTTTCACGTGGATCCAGAAAGGTCTATAGTGTGTGCGGTTGACATTGCCCTTTGGTTTGGGAGAGACAACCTAGTTACAAGGCTTGGAACAAAGGGCTGACGTTCAGCTTCTGCTATCAAAGTTCGTTGTCCTTGATAAATACAGAAAGATCTCTGATACAGTTCATAAAACAAGAATTGTGGCACCAAATGAATATGCTTATCTTTAAAAGAAAAATGTAATGAACTCTCAAAAAAGAGTTTATGGAGTGGCACAGGGTCTTTAAGGCACCAGAAGTGACTTAAGATGTGGTCTGGAGGGAGGCAGGCAAAGCTAGATGTCCCACCCATCTTTTTTTTTTTTTTTTTTTTTTCTTTTTGGTTACACCGCGAGGCATGTGGGATCTTAGTTCCCCGACCAGGGATCGAACCCATGCCCCCTGCGGTGGAAGCGCAGAGTCGTAACCACTGGACCACCAGGGAAGTCCCCCATCCATCTTTCTACAGACACATCGGAAACTCTGGGTAGAAGCTGATGTCATGCTCGTTTCTCTGAGGTTAAGTTGTAATAACACACCCTGGAAGTTGTATATGACCAAAAGTCCAATCGCGTCTCCTCCCTCAGAAACCTCTATGCCTCCGCATCTGGGTTTCTCCATAATCTGGCCTTATTTCCTGCTGCCCTGTCCTCCAGCTACACAGTTGGTATCTTGCATGGTAGAACATAAACTTCTTGAGGTTTTATGTATTGCCTATGTGGACCTCACAGTGTCTTACCCTTTGTAAGAGCTCGGCAACGTGATGTTTATGAGTTTGGTTTCAAGAGCCCTGTCTTTGGCTGAGGACAGGTGGAGGCATCCTCATTATGTCAATTATATGAGCTGGGAGAGTGTGGGAGGGCAGACGGGCAGGAGCGCAAGGTCCGGCTTTGGGAGAGGAGTTTGCACTGTGGTATCGCAGTGCTTGAATGGCAGTGAGCACAGGGCATTGGAGAACATAGGCTCCTTGGACCGTGGGGAGGAACGCTGGGGCTTGTCCATCCCTGGTAAGGCAGAAAATCCTTAAGAGGGTGTTTGCACCTAGGGGCAGCTGGTCAGCTAAGTCATGGACTTATGTTCAGAGAGTCCCCTGCAAAATCCCCAACGTGGCCCAACTTGGATGGAGGGTAAGTGGGCAAGCCTGACCTTGGCTGAAAACAAACAATGTGTCAACCT